>NW_015389380.1:98620-104094 GCF_001527695.2 Protobothrops mucrosquamatus
ACATATTGACTGCAGCTCGTATAGCATATGCGCAATGTTGGAAGAGTGAAAATATTCCCACAAATGATATGATTATGTATAAAATCTTGGAATGCGCAGAAATGAACAAACTTACGTTAGAATTAAAAGACAAGGAGACGTCAGAATTTTATGAAATTTGGAATAAATGTTATAATTGGCTAGAACAGAGAAAGAAAAATACATAATTATTGATGTACATAAAATGTAAATAAGATGTAAAGAATATTTAAAATGTAAAGCACTGTTCTGTTAGAAGAAAAGATTTATGTTTATGTAGTTTTTGGTGTATGGTGTATAATGAAAAATTAAAAAAAATTAAAAAAAGAAAAAATAGTTTAGACCTAAGGCAAGAATGCAGTGGAGAAGAATAATCATGGATTATTCCATGAGAGCATACAGCTACTTCTGTGGTTCATATTTAAGTATTTTATAAGTAGAACACCCCCTCCCAATCATTTCTGAAACTGCAACACAGGAAGGGTAATTTCTCTGTTAGCAGCAATGGAAGAAAAAATCCTCTCAGCAGCATCAATCAGATTTTTCTCTAAATATCTAACGTGTTAATATATTTGTTTAAATTTGTTTTTTTTGTTGGTGGGTGGAAGCCACCCTGATTTGTTGAATGGCAACATAAATCCCATAAATGGTTAAATTCACACTTCACATGAGGCTATAAAGGATTGGCTAATTTATTGTTGAGTGTGCTATGCAAATCTAGGCAATTAGATTAAGCAAACCATGTCCAGTTGATCATGCGTTAATGTGATCTATGAACATAGTCACTGACTCCCTACTGCAGCCATCCTCAATCTGCTGCATTCTAGAACCTCCAGCCAGTGCAGCCAATTGCTTTGATGCCTGGAAATCCTGGAAACTGATTACAATAAATCTGGAAGGTACCATGTTGAGAAGGATACTCTATGGAGTACATTCACAGAATCAAAAATGTGGAAGAAACTTCAAAGGTAATGTAGTCTAATCCTCTGATTTAGGAAATGCCCTAGTAAATGGCCATTATTTGTTTAAGATTCTAATTAAAGGTTGACTACCTTCAGAGGCAGTTTGTTCCAGTCATAAGAGGTTACCCAGTGAAGAGGTTATTTCTAACAGTTAAAATTATCTTTCTTGTACTTTGAATCCAATAGTTCAAAACTTTATGCACTAGAGAAACAGAGGACAAAACATTCCACCCTTGAGCACAAAATTATCCAGGATTATATTTCTAATCTCCCAGATATTACTGATTAGAACCTCCAGAATTTATCACCACTGATCATGTTGCTGGGGTTGCTGGACATTGTAGTTCAGCAATTATTGCAGGGCTGCAAGTTCCTCATTCAATAGTCTACAGCTCCTTCCTTCCTTCCTTCCTTCCTTCCTTCCTTCCTTCCTTCCTTCCTTCCTTCCTTCCTTCCTTCCTTCCTTCCTTCCTTCCTTCCTTCCCCCAGTATTGTCAAGATTTTCAAGATGTGGTCATCTTCTGTAATGTGACTATCAGATCACACTGTGGGAAAATGGAATATGTGATGAAATGATCAACATGAATCAACCCTATATCTAGTATTGTGACCTATGCTTGACCGATTAAATATGGGATTTCACACCAAATTCAAATCAAGAGTTTTCCAAATAAGTGGCATTCATTTTAACAATAGCACCCATACCATATGCATGGTGAGTCCTAAGCTACCCCTCAATGTTCCTTTGACATACTTTATTTTTGAACTCCTTTCAACCAATTCTGATTTCTTTGCTGACCCTTCTTTTCTTCTGGAGGAAGGGACTTTCATTTCTTTGCCAAACACATGTTCCAGTGTGGAACCGATGAAACTTTTAAATGTACAGAAGTGAAAGGAAGACAGATGACTCATAATCAAGGATGATGTGCAGAAGCCAGAATTATGCTCAGAAACCAAGGGTGAGAGAGACAGAAATGGTGATGTCACTCTCCCTTTTGGAGACTGCATTATCTCAGATGAATGGGGATGAAGAATGGGAAGCAAGAAATATAGTCATCCAACTTCTTCTCCAGGCTTACAGTTCCTTGCACTTCATGTTCTCTGTGCTATGAAGCACCTATTCCCTTCTTCAATGGCCATATTATTCTTCCTACTTTGATCCAACCTTCCTCACACAGAGGTCTACTTCCTAGATCTACTGGATTAAAGTTCCCATTTTCTCCCATCAAATAACTATACACTCCACTATCCAGAGTATGGTAAATGATAAGAGGCAGCAGCAAAAAAGCTCAGCATGAATGGGAGAGTTGATATGTTTGATCTCCAATGGGACTGCTGCTGTTCTCTGCAATGTTTTGTTTTCCATTTAGAAATGCTGATTTCATTATTTTTACATTAAAAACCATTACTATACTTTTCTATCATTAAGTAATATTTATGTCCAAGCAATATACCTGTCCACTAAAATGGAGCATACCTCTTTATTTCTATTTCACAGCAAAATGTCAAGCATTATGGCAGTCATATTTCTTAGTGGCATCTGTTATGAGCAACCCAAATGTATTTTCTGCCTTTAGGCCCACTCTGATTTTTAGAGGTACAATTTCTCTGCCATTTCCATTCTTCTCTACCCTCTACATCTTCCATGTCATTTGACCAAACAGTGTTTGGCCATCCACAATCCACCAAGGTAACCTGTGAAATAATGGAACCCCACTTCTTCTCATGAGTCTTCTTGTACTGAAGAGCAGGAAAAAAGGGCTATGGGCTTTCCTTGCTAGCCCAGGAATTAACTGCCATGCCTAAAACTATGTTATGCTAAGCAACTCATAGAGAGGTTCTTTACTCTCATACACAGAATTTCCACATACTTGGCTATCATGCTGTAGAAATGAACAGGTGAACATAAATACCTCCCCTCCCACACTGCATCTGGTCCTGAAGATGAGCCTTTTGCAACAGGATGAAGTTTTAAACATTTTTTTCCCTGTGACTTCAGCAGATTCCAATAATACATTATTTTAAAAGAGGTCTCACCTGCCTGTAAGTCACTCCCAACTCCTCAACCTCCTGTTCTTCCAGCCTGTTCTCTCCATCTTCATCTTTCACTCGGAGATAGCCTTGTTCTTTGGCTAATTCTTCCCTCTCTTCTTCCAAGTCATCTTGTGTCCCCTCACTTTCTATTAACCCATGCAGAACAAAAGGCCCCTGGCCCAGGCCCAAATGCTCCTGTTGTTCTGTCAGTTCCTCTTCTGTTTCTTCAGGGTGTGTTGTAGGTGGCTGTGGCAACTCACCTGTCTTAGTAATTATCTGTAAGAGGGGAACAAATTAAGGAAAAAATGCTTCCATTTTAATAACCTAGTAATTTTGAGGTCAATAGCAGGAACATGGCAGTCCAGGGGGTAAATCAAGTCCATTTACAGCAAACACACAGCTTTGCTCTTCTGGTAATTTTGACTCTTTGAGCCTCATTTTCAGTCCTCTTAGCTGCTTACAGGACAAAGAGGGAACTGAGAAATAGAGCTTTGCTCTCAATCATATACTTCTTTAGCTTGGGATACCAGGATACTTACTTCATTTCCAAATAGATTACACAAACATTTGCCTGAGCCACATCTTCCTTTACCTACCTTTCCCAGTTGAATCTGCTGCTGTTTCTGCTTCTCCAGGAAATGTTGGTGCTGTTGCTGCACAACCAGGTGTTGCAATGCTTGGGGGCTCTGAGGCAGTGGGGACGACTGGGTGCGGCTCAGTGGACGATGCCGAGGCAACTTGCTTACAGTGCGCAGGTTGGAGGGGATGTGTTCCCCTGTCACTAAAGGAGATTGGCTGCGCAGAGGAACTGTAATGAAAAGACCAGGCTTTATCATGAAGACATTTCCAGAATATTGCATCACATTTCATTTAAAAATGAAAAGTTATAAGCCACATAACTAGATCTCATCTTTCTTTTTATTTACATGGAGGTATTAGTAGTACAGCAGCTGGAATATGTGCAGTTTCACAAAGTTCATATTCTGATTTGCCCGCCAAAATCCAAAAGTTGTCTGGGTGGCTGTAGGCCTGATTTTGTAGAAAGGAAGGTTGTGCCAAAGCTGCAATTAGAAAGGCTTGCCTACAAGAGCACCTATCACTGCCACTGACATAGAGGAGGCTTCTATAGGAGAAAGTATGCAATAAGATGAAAGATAAAAGTTTGCTTTTAGCCAAAGGCCTTTGCAATTAAATACACAAAATATCTGAAGTTTAAAAATGTACCAACTTCTTCTTTAAATTACTCTAAAACCAATAGAAACTAGATTTCAAAGCATAAAACTGCTGCACACTTATCCCCTTTGCAATCAACTGCAATTCCAGAAAGAAAACTTGCTTGCACTTTTCTGGCTGCTACAGCAAATTTGGCAATCTGCTCTGTAATGAAAAGTTTTATCCATCAAAACCTTTGTCGCTATTTCAATATCTGTGAAGCTACAGTATTTCATTGCTGGATAAGACAGGACAAAAAGTTTCTTCTTAGATTAACATGTATTTCGCAGGAAAACAAATAACCTGAAATTTGATTATTCCATTACCACAGATACATTCATGGTTAAGCAAGGGAAAGTAGGAATATCTGCCTTCTAGGAGAGCTGTGGGCATGAAATGGAAACCCAAGCAAATAAATGCTCCCTACAGTGAAGAAAAAGGTTAGTTTTTTCAGATAGGGTAGTTTATCATATGTGGTATGGAATGCAATATACAACCTGGAAATATGTTACTGGTTGATGATTTGTAGTCAATCACAAACTCATAATCATAATCTGACTCTTTTGGTTGGCTCTGGGTTCTCCATTCAAGGCACTCTTAATGGAATACAGATTTACTCTTGATTGAATAAATTGTGTCCATCTTCCTGATTTCAACAATTCTTCCTGATAATATAAACTAGGTAAACTATGTTCTGCATTTCAAGCAATCTCTCTCAGGATTGCAATACTGATTCATTAATACTTGAATCAGTATTGGGTATCATTAATACTCAATGATAAAGCTGTTGCCTTTATAGTTCTGCAGCAATCCTCAGAAAATGGATTCTGCCCACAAATTTCTTTTGTAGATGTACAATAACCTTGTTATTGCTTGTAGCCCAGACATGAGCCCTACAACAATGGGGTTACACTGCAGGCCCTTGGTGAAAAAAATCTTGATTGTATTACTGTATATTAGACATTGCCATGTTAATGTTTTGACTGTGAGAACTTAAAAGTACTTTGCTTTTGAAATATATTCTACAGTAAATTTATTTATTTAATTTAATTTTATTTATTTATTTAATTTAATTTATATCCCGCCCTTCTCCCAACGGGACTCAGGGCGGCTCACAACATATTTAAAACAAAGGCATATATACAATCCCCCCCTGTAAAACCGAATTAAACCAAATTTTAAAGTTGTGTTATTTCGAATTCCTTAAAATGAACCCAGTATAAAATCCTCCCTAGGCCAGGTCCGCTT
>NW_015389380.1:105059-121315 GCF_001527695.2 Protobothrops mucrosquamatus
TTCAGCCTCCCCAGGACCCTGTCTACGTCCTCGGGAGCAACAGAGTCAAACTCCTCCCATACAACCATCTCAAGACCTGCTTCCGTCTCCTCCCCCTGGGCCAACCAGTCGGAGTCTAAGCCTTCTCGGATCCGCGCGACTT
The DNA here is from genome assembly GCF_001527695.2 of Protobothrops mucrosquamatus. Lineage (NCBI taxonomy): Eukaryota > Metazoa > Chordata > Lepidosauria > Squamata > Viperidae > Protobothrops > Protobothrops mucrosquamatus. Next base: position 105,202 of record NW_015389380.1, read on the forward strand.
TGTCATACAGATATTGAACAAAATCCTCGGCCCTCCCCTCCAGGGGATCCCCCCCCCCTCAATTGAAGGAGGGAGCGGGTCACCCTGAAGAGGGCGGCCGGGCGATTATCTGATGACGCGATGAGTGAGGAATAGTAGTCCTAGCCACCCTCATCGCCACTAGGTAGGATCTAACATGTATCCTTACCTGTGTTCGAGCGGATTCGGTTCGGCTGGCCCTCCAACTGCTCTCTAGGCGTCTTTTCCGACGTTTCATCTCTCTCAGCTCCCCGGTAAACCAGGGATATTTAGAGGATCACATTTGTTCTATTCCCTGTCCTCTTTGTGCACTTTTGATCTCTTGCCAGAAATAATCACTGTAAATGTTTTATTCCCAGTTTCACTTTTTAGCAGATATTACCCATTTTGACCAGCAGTCTATTAACATTTTTCTGTTTCAGAAGAATTATGTAGTACCCTGTTGCTGACTAGCAACCAATAAAAAGGAGCTCAATGTCTCACAAGTGAACTGCCTCAGTCAGGCAGGGAGAGCTGCCATGGGTACATATTTGGTCAATTATTAGCACTGCCCAAGATAGATACAGGACAATAAGCGTCAGTTTGGTCTAGTGGTTAAGGCACCAGGCTACAAACCAGGAGAACCTGAATTCTAGTCCTGCCTTAGGCATGAAAACCAGCTGGGTGACTTTGGGCCAGTCACTCTCACTCAGCCCAACTCACCTCACAGGGCTGTTGCTGTGAGGAAAATAGGAGGAGGAAGGAATATTAGGTATGATGACTGCCTTAAATGTCATTAACTTTCATTTAATGCTACACAGTTGGTGTACCAGCTACTCCATCTCTCCTTATTTCTCAGCTGCTTCCAGCAATGGTGACTGAGTACTACATTTTCTATTCCATGCCCAACCCTTGTGGACACATTCACTATGCTAAGTCACATCTTGACTTGCTCACCAGCAATCAGTGTATTCTGTTGTCGAGCCTGCTCCAGAAGCAAGACATGTTGAAGCAAGGAAGCATGCCCTTGATTGTTGGTCTCTCCCTCAAGGGCTACCCCCAGAAGGCAACTGGGAATAGACGACATGCTGAGGAACTTGCTTGTCAAGGCACCACCCTGGCACAATGACTGGATGGTCTGGCGCTCTACTTCGTGCTGTGTGGTTAGGTTTGGGGAGGCCTAAAGGAAAGAGAGACAAAGAGGGCTTGCAATTGCCACAGAAGCCCACAGAGTGCCAACATCCAAGCTGTTTTAATCCACTATCCACTTCCTGCACTTCCCTATTCACAGAGAGAGAGAGATAAAAACAGAAAGTAATATAAAGTAGGAGAAAAAAGGAATAAAGGTACCAAGGAAAGAGCTAAAAGTGCAAGAGGAAAAAAAGAAAAAGAAAAGAGACAAAGAAGTACCTTCCAATTTTCTTTATAGCAGTTATAAGTACAATTATAAATTTACCTCTTGCTCTATTCTTACAAAATAACTTTTTTCTATAATCTATTCTTTCTAATCATTAAAACCATAAATCATAAGTTCCTTTTTTTCCTACTTCACACAAAACAGAAAAAAACCTATAAGGTATTTCCAGTTAGCAGTAAACATAAATATTGTCTTCTTTGAACAAAGAAGTCAATTTAGCCATCTCAGCAAATTCCATCATCTTTACCAACCATTCCTCCATTGTGGGTAATTCTGAATCTTTCCAGCTTAAGGAAAAAGGAAAAGGCAAGCTTTCCCCTCCTCCCTTTTGTCTTCCTGTGCCTTTAATAGTTTACTCTCAAATGGCATTGGATAGTTAGCATTCAAAAGCACTTTCACTAAAAAATAATCTTACACAATAATTGTCCCTTTTATCCATTTTAAACTTTCTTAAAACATCTTGTTAATCCTTTGTCAGAAGTTCTTAAGTCTTTAAAACCTTTTTCTCTTCATTATTTTGTAATCCAGAAAAAAATGATAACCTACCAAGTGGAATTTTATCCTGCTGCAAAGAAAATTTCTTTAGCTATAAATTAATTAGTTCCAAGAGTGATTAAGAAATGAAGTTTGGCTGAACTCTTATGTCCATATAGGTTACTTTACAGCTGTGAGCTTAGATGGAATCCTTTGACTCCCAACACTCAACTCACAAACCAACTGCACAAACCTCTGTTTCTGCAGTTACTGATGAGGAGCAGCTCTCCAGAGTGCAAGTGGGTAATCTCATGATCTCTCCTTTGTCCAGAACATTTTTGCCAGCCAGCATTGACTCTCTGGCCGCCATCTCCACTGCAATGTCATCTCCACTCTTTTAGAGATGTCTAGTTTGCCATGATCCTCACTGGAAGCCTCCTCATTGCCCCCGCACTTCTTTATCACCGGGGAACCAAATTTTCCAAACAATTGTCAAACTTTGCAGGGCAGGCATACTGTTATGGTTCCGGCTAATGAAACACTTCAAAGAACTTCCAGGCATTGATTTTCGTAAAAGTCATTTATTGTTACAAAATGTCGGCACAGGCATAACGAAGGTATGTCAAGGTCTAAATTCTCCTCCCCCGAGCAATTAAATTATCAGCATGTTCCCTCCCTAAATTAGCTGTCATATATCACCTTATCCAATTAGTGTGAAGGTCAAAGGTTTCCTTCCTCTCTCTTTCCCTCCACCCTCTTCTGCTCTGCATTAACTCTAAAAATACCAGACAGTTCTGCATATTGTCAAAGTAAGAATATACAGTATTTGCAGCGTTGACACATACTTTAAAAAGAACCATTTGGATCTTTATTGCTAATAAGGTAAAGTACGAAATTTCAAAAGCCTACTAAAGCAATTCTTCAGTTCAACTTACACCTAGCATAATTAAGTGGTGTTATTCCGAGTCACTTTCTCACACTTCCGCCCTCCTCTGGGCTGAGGTGTCTCTTTGGCAATGGTTCTGTTTCCTCCCCTATATTCCCAGGGCCTTCTAGGTGTTCCATCATAATGGTCTATGGAGATTCTCAATCATCCAGGTCATGGTTGTTCCAAAGGTGCTTTTTTTCTAACTGACAGTCAGTGAGAACTGAAGAAGCTTCTTGGACATCTGGTAATACCCTTTCAATGGTTGGTGCTAAATGCTGTATAATTTTAAGCAGAATCTTGCTGATGTGAGAGATGAGAGCAATTGTAGGAGTCACCCGATTTCAGGGAGGAGCAATTTTTAGAGTCACCCGATTTCAGCAGTGGAATGAACACTGAGTGTTTCCAATCTTGTGGTCACGTGTTGGTTTCCCAGATTTTCTGGCACAGGTACAGTATCTAATGACTCTGGATGGTACAGGTCTCAGTAATTCTGCAGGGATTGTGTCAACACCTGGAGTCTTGTTGTTTGGCAGCTGGCTCATCGCCCATATGATCTCTTCCTCAAGGATGGCCTGTTCTACTTCTCTTTCCTCGTCATCCTGAGGCTGGGTCCCTTTGCTACCTGCGTACAGCTCTTCTGTATATTCTCACCATCTGTTCTTGATGCCTTGTTGGTTGAACAGTTCTTTCCTTTGCTTGTCTTTAATGATGCCTTTATGAGCAATAAATGGTGCTTGAATCTTTTGGACTTGCATAAATACATTCCTTCATGTAGTCCACTTCAAGCTGTTTATCTCACTCATCCCAGTAAACTACATTATCCTTCCTTGCTGCCCTCTAGAAAGATGCATTCAGTCTTCTTACTTCTTCCCATTTGCCTGCTGCCTTGGCAGCTTTTCTTCGCTCAGCTATTTTGGTGGTTTCATCTGAGAGCCACTTGCACTTTTTTTCTAGCTTCTTGTATGGTATGTGTTCTTTTGCAATTCCAGTAATGGTTGATTGAATTTCCTGCCACAGTTCTCAGCAGTGTCCAGTAGTTCAAACCTATTTTTTACCCAAATTGTATATGTAGTAGGGATTTTAATGACATCAAATTTCTTTGGAGGCATTGCCTTTTTGATAGTGCATAGTTTGACTTTAATCTTTGCCACCAACAATTCATGATCTGAACCACAATCAGCACTTGGATATATCTTAACAGCAAGGACTGAACTCTGGTCCATCGATGACTACTTGGACAGTCAATCCGATTATGGTGAAGTCTATTTGGTGAGGTCCAAGTGTATAAGCGGCACTTGTGCTGTTTGAACCATGCATTCATGATCCTAAATCTGTTTTCTTGGAAAAATTGTACCAAACGAACAGCTGCATCATTTCCCTCACCTAGTCCAAAATGACCAGTGATGCCTGTCTCTGCTTGTTTGCCAACTTTTGCACTGAAGTCACCCAGAATGTAAACAATGTCTTTTTTTAGACACAAGGAGTCCTTGGTGCTCTCTGAGCTTGGTTGTTTTCTTGCAGACGTTTCATTACCCAAACTACCATGTTTTCCCAAAAATAAGACCTACCCTGAAAGTAAGCCCTAGCTTGTTTTTGGGGGGAGGGCCTAATATAAGCCCTACCCCAAAAATAAAACCCAGCTACGGTAGGATCGCCAACCAGATGGGGTGTGTGGCCAGCTGACGTCGCTCGGGTTGGGAGTGCCTACGGGGGGGGGGAGGAAGATTTCTTCACACACCCCTTACCTTCTCCCCAAGAAATTGCCGTGTCAACTCTACAACGAGCCTGGCTGCAGCCATCTTCCTCGTTCTAGGTTGCCATAAAGATGGGAGGGGGTGCAGAGGATTTATGCTAGTCTAAACAAGTGACTGTCCCGTGGGAACCAAGGTCATTTCTGCCAGTTAGATTGGGAGGGGGAGCATCTGGGTAAAAAGCCCACCAAACCATTCTATTGGGAAACGTAGCTGTTTGCATAGCACTGGGGTGGGAAGTTTAACTTTGTAATAGGGTAATTCTTTGGAGGGAATTTCAGACTTGGTTTCACTTTTGACTGTGGACCCCGAGGAGGACCCCGAGGAGGACCCTATGGTAAGCGAGCCAATAAGTCCCTTTACCATACCGGTTTCCCTGACGAGTCCGACCACGGGCCATACTGGGAGCTACCAGGCGCTGATCGATTCCGGATGCACTCGGTGTCTGATCAGCATGAAGGTGGTGAAGGAGGTGGCCATCAAGGTCCACCGCCTGGCTCACCCTATCCGATTCGAGCAGGTGGATGGCTCCCTCCTGGGTGGGGCTCCAGCCACACTTGTGACAGAACCGGTGCGTTTGGACATGGGGGAACATTGGGAGGTTCTGAGGTTTATCGTGGTTCCCTCCATGACGGAAGCACTGATTCTAGGGTTAGCCTGGCTAGATAAGTGGGGCCCAACTATATGGTGGGGTGGTGGTTGTCGTCACATGTGTCTTGGCACCGGCCCAAGGCCGCCGAGTACAGACGGGGACATAAAGGAAAGGAGCATGAACGCGGCTGCTATGGCATCGGAGACACGGAAACGGCCGTCTGACTTCCCGGTGGAGTACGAGACGCTGGCGGAGGTGTTCAGCGAACGGGGTTGCGACAGCCTTCCACCCCACCGCCCTACGGACTGCGCCATTGAGATCTTGCCAGGAGCCAAATTACCAAAGCCCCGTATGTACCCCATGACTCCGAGGGAGTTAGAGGAATTGAGACAGTACGTGGATAAAAACCTGCCGAGGGGTTTCATACAGCCGGCACGGTCCCGGATAGCGGCACCGGTGCTATTCCAGGAAAAAAAGGACGGAGGGCTGCGACTATGTGTGGACTTCAGGGGGATCAACGCCGTTTGTATAGAACATCTGTATCCCCTTCCGTTAATGAAAGACCTGTTGGCCCATCTGGCCAAGGGGAGGGTGTTTACCAAGTTGGACCTACGGGAGGCCTATTACAGGGTCAGGATCAAATCAGGGGACGAGTGGAAGACGGCCTTTAATTGTCCATTGGGCAGTTATCAATTCCGGGTAATGCCCTTTGGTCTCCAAGGGGCCCCCGCGGTTTTCATGCAGCTCATCAATGGAGTCTTGCATGAACATCTGTACCGCGGGGTGCTCGTATATCTTGACGATATACTGATCTATAGTAGGACACTGGAGGAACTGCAGGTTAACCACGCGCTGCACAATGCATTCGACAATCTGCGTGTGAACATACAGTTTAATAGTTTCACACTCAAAGTGTCCAGGGTCGACCTGATGGACCCAAAGGGGATATCGGCAGCAGGCGTGGAGATGGACCCAAACAAGGTAAAGAGCGTGCTGGAGTGGCAGGCCCCAAGGACACGCCGTCAGCTACAAAGCTTCCTGAGGTTTGCTAACTTTTACAGACAGTTCATCCCCTCGTTTGCTCTGGTTGCGCTGCCTCTGACCAGCCTCTTGCGGACCAAGACGGCTACATCCAAACCCTGTCCAGGACAGCCATTGGCGTGGACAACGGATTGCCAGAGAGCCTTCGAGTCGTTAAAGGCATTGTTTGCAAGGGAGCCGGTCCTCCTACATCCGGATCCAGAACGACCTTTCGTAGTCCAGGCAGATGCCAGCGACGTGGCGGTGGGAGCAGTGCTACTCCAACGAAACAGGCAGGGGAGATTGCAGCCCTGTGCCTATACCTCAAAGAAACTGACGGACACTGAAAGAGCCTGGGCCATCTTGGAAAAGGAGGCGTTCGCGGTGAAATGGGCCCTATCCACCTGGCGGCATTTATTAGAGGGGGCAAAGCAGCAGTTCGAGGTTTGGACAGACCATAAGAACTTGGAAGTGTTGCAAACCCCCAGAAGGTTGTCGCCAAAACACGTTCGGTGGGCACAACACTTTCGCCGATTCAACTTTGTCCTTAAATATGTGCCAGGGGGCAAGAACTTCCTGGCGGACGCTTTATCCCGGTTACCACAATACAACAGCAAAAGGGAGGAGGTGGTACAGGCGATCATGCCCCCTTATGGACAGGAAGGGGCAAAAGCAGTCTCCAGACCGGTGGTGGTACCCCTTGAGGAAGAATTACGAACAGCCCTCAAAGACGACCCATGGCTACGGGAGAATCAAGGGTTGTTAACCCAAAGAGAGGGTTTAGCCTGGTACGGCAACAGATTGTACATCCCCCCATCGGTGCGCAGCCAGGTGTTCCACCGCTGCCATGACTCCAAACAAGCAGGCCACTTCGGGTTCCTGAAAACCTTACATCTGGCCCGTCGTCAGTTCTGGTGGCCCCGGATGTGGTCTGATGTAGAAACCTATGTAAAGGGGTGTCCAGTTTGTGCTACCAGGTTCGGATCAGGACCCTCCGGGTACCCAAACAACGTCGGTCACCGACTGGGGGTGGTCGGTACCGTCCTGTATCGGTACCTGAAATAGCACCTTGACGGGTTCTCGGCCCCGATATGCCATTAGACCTGCCATCATCTAAACAAGAGGTTCGTCCCTCATTTTGTGCCCTGCAAGGGACTACCCTCAGCCCAGAGACTAGCTCGTATGTTTCTCTCACATATTTATCGGCTTCATGGGGCTCCACGTCGGATAATCTCTGACCGTGGTGTGCAGTTCACCGCCCACTTTTGCCGTGACTTTATACGCCTCTTGGGGTCCTCCCAAGGCCTCAGCTCGGCGTACCACCCGAGTACGAACGGAGCAGCAGAACGGGCAAACGCAGCGGTGGAGCGCTACCTTCGGAGCTACATCTCCTATCAACAGGCAGACTGGGTGGAGTGGATGGTGTTCGCGGAGGTGGCATATAACAATGCTGTGCATAGCAGTACAGGCTTCACGCCTTTCCGGGTGGTGTCGGGCAGGGACTTCGTACCCATGCCAGAATACAGTAGTCAGGACGCTCCACCCTGTCAACCTGGGGAGTGGGTAACCCGAGTTAGCGGGGTGTGGGGCGTAGTAAGGAAGGCCTTGGATAAGGCAAGACAAACAGCCAAAACACAAGCTGACAAGAGAAGGAAAGCCCAAACACCGTTTAGGGTGGGGGACCTGGTATACCTTTCCACGAAGTACATCCGGCTCCAGGTCCCATGTAGGAAACTGGGCCCAAAGTACATAGGCCCGTTCAGGATAGACCAAGTGATCAATCCAGTCACTGTTCGCCTCAAGCTCCCGCGGTTCTTGGGCAGGGTACACCCAGTGTTTCATTGTAGTTTACTGAAGCCTGTGACCCATGAACGCCCTGTGAACACCCCAGGTCCCGTGTCACCAGACCATTACGAGGTGCAGGCAATCTTAGACTCCTGGGAGAGAAAAGGGAGGGTGTCTTATCTTATCTTATGGAAAGGCTATCCGCTCTCGGAAGCCTCTTGGGTGAGGGACAGCGAGGTGCGTGCTCCCCGTTTACTTAGACAGTTCCATCGTAGATATCCCAACAAGCCAAAAGGGGCAACCAGGGGCAACGATGCACAGGGACGAGTCCATTAACCCCTCTCTGCTTGCCTTTCAGGGGGACTTCTGGTAGGGGGAGCGGCATGTTGAGCCCGGCGAGACCTTCACGTTCCCACCAGCCCACGGGAACGCCGCCACCGCCGTAACCGCCATCTCAGCCTTACCGCCCCGCCGGTGTATCCAGACGCAGGGAAGGCAGCAGGGCTGGCGCAGCAGAGTGACGTCACCCCTCTCTTCCCTGCGGAGCCGCCGTTCGTGCTATCGCCCCCTTGTGCCTCGCAGGGCTCAACACGGAGTGAGGGAGGCAGAATGGAGCTACGAAGGCTTACCAAACCCTATGGACATAGGCTGAAGGGACAAATCTTTGGAGGACGGCCATAGGCGGCTGCAGCGGGCGGAGAGCGGGGGCTGGGTGGAATTAGGCGGATGCTGGCTTGGATGAGGGTGGGGCGGCTTTCCTGTGGGTGGGGCGGCCGGGGCCTTTATGTACGGCACTGAGAGCAGTAGATCTCAGTGCTAACTTTTTCCTACACGTATGGCAATAAAAGCAACGTTTGTCTTCCGTACCTGTTTACTGGCTTGTCAGGAGCATCAAGAATAGGACGGCTGGACAGCCAATACTATGTAACCAATAAACATGTTCTTGGAGGAAACCTCTAACCTCGGAGTTCTGATTTATTTAGTCTCGTCTATCAGAACCTTGACATGCTGCTTGGCTCTTTAAGAGACTGAAGAAGGGGCTGAAAGGGAAGAAAGTGCCTCCTCAGCCATCCATTCTTCCCGGGATCAATTTTAGAAGCTGCCGCTGCTGCCTTGCTGGCCCCAAGGCTGGGCTGCTCTTCCTGCTGTACCTGCTGCTGCTGGGGGCCGGTGGTGTCTGGGCCGGGCTGCTCTTCAGCCAGGCCGAAAGGCGGTGGCAGGAGCAGCTCCCTGTGCTGACCATGCCGCTGCTGTGAGACCTGCCGCTGCCCTACCTGACCTCGGCTCTGTTCACAGTTCTGCTGCTGTTCTCGCGGTGCCCGCGGCCAAGCTCTCAGCACACCCCGGTCTCTGCCCGCCTTGCCTGCTGGCCCTGATGCTGCTGGGACATTTCTCGGCTGCGTTGGGTGCCATGTGGCCACTGAGTGGCTGCCTGTGCTGCTTCTGGCCTTGCGGAGGCTCTTTGCCCTCCTGGCTCCACTGCTCTGGGCCACCCTGCTGGGCTGCTCCTGCCTGGCGTGGGGTGAGTCGGCCCAGATCTTCCATTTGACCTCCGGAGTGCCCCCTGCTGCCGGCCTGCCAGGGCCCCCTCGCTAGCGTCCGCCGGTGGAACCGCACTGCCCACGCCTCTGCCTTCAGGCTGCTGAGCGCCAGCCTGCATGCCTACTTGGTGCTGCAGGTGCTGGGCTACGGGCTGAGCCCGGCGCTCTTCAGGCTCTGCAGCTCTCGTCCCAGCTGTGCGAGGCAGACATGAGGCTGCCCCTGGCCACCTTTGGCCTCTACCTCACCTGCGGCTACTCTGCCGCCAGCTGCTGCCACTGGCTCGCCTTTCGCCCAGCCCGGCCTGTCCGGCTGGTGCTGCCGCCATGAGGTGAGGCAAGGCAGGTGGGGGGGGGGAGATGGAGCTGCTTTCCTCTGCCTGCCAGATACCTGGCGAAGCCGCACAGGGTAAAGGCTGAAAACGGCCAGGGGCAGCCCCAGGCCTGCCTCGCACAGCTGGCATGAGAGCTGCAGCGCCCGCCAGGGCCCAAAGAGCATGGGGCTGCCCCTCCCCCTTAACAAAAAAGTTCTATCAGACCTTCCAATTTTGCAAGATCTTTTTTTTTTTCGCGAGAAGTTGGAAGGTCTGATTGAACTTTTTTTTAGTCCCACAAACTACTCTTGTTTCCCTGCACATGGTGGTGGCTGAGAAACGGACAGAGAAAAAGAAAAAAATGGATCCAGGAAATTACAGACCTATCAGCCTGACCTCAATACCTGGGAAGATTCTGGAAAAGATAATCAAACAACGAACCAGCAAACACCTACAGGCAAACAAAGTCATTACTAAAAGCCAACATGGGTTTGTCAAAAACAGATCATGCCAGACAAATCTTATTGCATTATTTGACCAAGTGACAAAATTAGTGGACCAGAGGAATACTGTGGATATAATTTACTTGGACTTCAGTAAGGCATTTGACAAAGTAGATCAAAACCTACTACTTGATAAGATAGAAAAATGTGGGTTAGACAGCATCACCACCAGATGGATTCGTAGCTGGCTGACCGGCAGTACTCAGCGTGTGGTCCTCAATGGAACCGCATCTACATGGAGGGAAGTGTGTAGTGGGGTGCCCCAGGGCTCTGTTCTGGGCCCAGTGCTCTTCAACATCTTCATCAATGATTTGGATGAGGGGATAGATGGGGAACTCATCAAATTTGCAGATGACACCAAGCTGGCAGGAATAGCCAACACTCCAGAAGACAGGCTTAGGATACAAGAGGATCTGGACAGACGTGAACACTGGGCGCTATCTAACAAAATGAAATTCAATGGTGAAAAAAGTAAGGTTCTACATTTAGGCAAGAAAAACCAAATGTACAGGTATAGTATAGGTGGTACCTTGCTCAATAGTAGTAACTGTGAGACGGATCTCGGAGTCCTAGTGGACAATCACTTAAATATGAGCCAGCAGTGTGCTGCAGCTGCCAAAAAAGCCAACACAGTGCTAGGCTGCATTAACAGAGGGATAGAATCAAGATCACGTGAAGCGTTAATACCACTTTACAATGCCTTGGTAAGGCCACACTTGGAATACTGCATCCAGTTTTGGTCACCACGATGTAAAAAAGATGTTGAGACTCTAGAAAGAGTAAAGAGAAGAGCAACAAAGATGATTAGGGGACTGGAGGCTAAAACATATAAGGAACGGTTGCTGGAATTGGGTATGTCTAGTTTAATGAAGAGAAGGACAAGGGGGGGACATGATAGCAGTGTTCCAATATCTCAGGGGCTGCCACAAAGAAGAGGGAGTCAAGCTATTTTCCAAAGAACCTGAAGGCAGGACAAGAAGCAACGGATGGAAACTAACCAAAGAGACAAGCAACCTAGAACTAAGGAGAAACTTCCTGACAGTTAGAACAATTAACCAGTGGAACAACCTGCCTCCAGAAGCGGTGAATGCTCCAACACTGGAAGTTTTTAAGAAGAGACTGGAGAGACATTTGTCTGAAATGCTATAGGGTTACCTGCCTGAGCAGGCGGTTGGACTTGATGACCTCCAAGGTCCCTTCCAACTTTATTATTATTATTATTATTATTATTATTATTATTATTATTATTATTATTATTATTATTATTATTATTATTATTATTATTATTATTATTATTATTGATGCAGCTGAAAAGCAGGTTAGTGAAAAAACGTTTGGTGGAGGTGAGGGCAACTACAGCAATCCCTCCAGCTCCGTAGCAGCAGGAGCCAGGGGTAGGGGCAGCCCCACGCTCTTCAGGCCCTGGTGGACACTGCAGCTCTCATGCCGGCTGTGCGAGGCAGGCGTGGGGCTGTCCCTGGCTGTTTTCAGCCTTTACCCTGCACGGCTTTGGCAGGTGTCTGGCAGGCGGAGGGAAGCAGCACTCCCACTCCCTTCAGCCCCTGCACTCTCCGCCTCCTATACGTGAAAATAATAAGCCCTGGTGCCTTGTTTGGAGGCCAAAAAATATAAGACCAGGTCTTATTTTCGGGGAAACACGGTAGTTAACATCATCAGTGCTAGTAAAGAGTGGGGTTTGCTCTCCATTTATATATTATAGGCTTGCCCTGTCAGTGTTGGTGGGGGTGATCTTAGAGGTTCTTTGGTTGGGCTGTTTACTGTTGGCTTGTTTGGCAGTTCCTTGATTGGGGTATTGTTTACTTGATTGTTGGACTGATGTTAATTTTGGAGTTAATCTATGCTCATCTGGGTGTTGATTGCTGGTGGGGAGGTGTTTTGGTCTTTTTGTTCCCTTTTTGGCTTGTTGTCTGTCTCTTTTGCATAGTATGTACAGTAGATGTTGTTTATGTCTATGCGTCTATTGATGGCTAATTTGTCAGAGTGCCAGGTTTCTAGAAATTCGGTAGCATTTTTGGCCTTGGCTTGGTCTAGGATCGTCAAAGTTTCCCAATTGAAACTATGGTTATGTTTCTCCATATGATTTGAAATTAAAGAGTTTTCATCATGTCTTCTGACTGCTAGTTGGTGTTCATGGATACATTCTGCTAGTCTTCTGCCAGTTTGTCCTACGTAGTGGCTGTTGCAGTCATTATACTGCATGTTGTAGATGACTTCTGTTTTTTCTTCTGGGGCTGCTGGGTCTTTTGGTTTACTTAGGATGTTTTGAAGGTAGCTTTAGTTAGCTTGTGTGTTACACTTATTCCCTGTGCTTGTAATAGTCTGTTGATGGTTTCTGAGATGTTTTTGTTGTATGGCAGTGTTATTCTTTTTAGGGCTTGTGTTGGTTGTGCTGTATTTGGTTGAGTGGTCAGGTAATTTTTGATAAAGTTGCATGGATATCCATTTTGTTGGAATATGTTGTATAAATGCTCTGTTTCTTTTTTCTGCTGCTCAAGGTTGCTGCAGTGAGTTTGTGCTTGTCTAAATAAAGTTCTTATGCAGCTTCTCTTATGGGAGGTTGGTTGTTGCTTTGGTCGTGCAGGACTTGGTTGGTGTGGGTGGTTCTTCTGTACACTTGTGTTTCTAGTTTGCCATTGTGGTCTCTGCTGATAAGGATGTCCAGGAAGGGTAGTGAGTTGTTTTCTTCTTCTCTGGTAAACTGGATTCCTTTGAAGATGTTTTTGATGCTTCTGTGCGTGTTCTCTAATTGGTCCTTTTTTATTATGGTAAGGAGTCATCTACATATCTGATCCATATTTTGGGTTGTATTTGTGGAACTGCTATGGCTTCTAGACGTTGCATACTGACCTCTGCTATAAGTCCTGAAAGGCGTGATCTCACAGGTGTACCTTTAATTTGTTGGTAAGTTTGTCCATCAAATTGGAAGTATGTGGTTAGACAGAGGTTTATGACATCCATAATCTTGGGTGTTTCAATCTTCGTGTATTTGGTTAAGTCATTGGAACACTGTGATCATAGATTCTTTGGCTACAGTAATTCCAGGTCTATGGATGTGAACAGGGCTGTGACACCAAATGAGACCATGATTTTATCCTCATCTATAGTCACATCTCTCATTGTTTGAAGGCACTATAGCAGAGAGTTGATGGAGTGTTTGCTTCCTCTTTTTTATATAAATATTTTATTAATTTTCTATTTTTACAATCAAGTGCTTAATAGACAACATGATGACTGAGTCCATTAGTAATTCCATGGTACATGTAAGCTTCTTCAAACTAAATCCAATATTACACCATCCAATACATCCTCTCTTCTTCCGGTAATAGACATTTTTCCACACTAAGCAAATACAATTCTTATTGTTGTTAATAAATATATAGTTGAATATCAGCATTTGTTACAGTTTTCTAATAGTATCAATAATATCAGTTTAGAATATCTTTTCTAACCAGAACATATCTTAACTGCATTTGCACTCAATATCCATTTATTCAGTCCGTATCCTATTTTTGCTTTTTTCAATTTTAATTTCCCATCCATATTCAAAATATCCCAATCATTTATAATTTCAAAACAAGTTATATTTGGGTAACCAAAAGCTTCCCTTATTCAAACTTCTTAGCATTTTCTTATTTACCTTTTCATACCAAGATATAATATTCTGATTATAAAACTTATCTATCTAGTTATAATAATACTTCTATTTCTAGCAATCTATTCTTAACCATATTCAAACATCTAATAATGATATAACATCCCCTCTAATAGGTCAAAGCTTCTGTTTTCTTCAGTCTTACTCTAGCTTTCTTCCTTTGCCAACTAACTTTCCAAGTCAGTGCATTTGGATCCTCAAATAATTCTTCCTCTGTTTTTGTGTATGTTATTTGGAACAAGAGAAACAATTTAGTTAAAGTATTTCTGGAAGAACTAGCCCGTTGATATTCATTAAACAGCCTCCCTCCTTCTCCAGTTCCCCACAGTTTTGTTAACGGCTCTATCTTCCATTCCATCAGCTCTCCTTCCTTATCCTCCAGTATGCTCTGAAATCTTGATTGGTAGAATGTTTTTTCATTTCCAATATTATCTTTATATCTTCTGAGTCTTCATTTGTCTGAGTCTGGCCATTAGTTCCTTCCTTTAGATCAGTGGTTCTCAACCTTTTTAATGCCGTGACCCCAACCGGTCGTAAGTCGAGGACTAAACCGGTCGTAAGTCGAGGACTACCCAACCGGTCGTAAGTCGAGGATTTTCCCTGCCCGGGAGCGCCATGCATGCGTGGTTCCACCCCCTGCGCCGGCCGAGGCGTAGCTGGCAAGCGGCAGAGATGGAGCAGGCCGACCACCAGCTGGCCCAGCCCAAGGGAGGTAAGGCACCCGCCGGAAAAGGGGGGAAAAATGGCGGACAAAAAAATGGCGGACAGCCTTGCTTGGTGACCCCCATGAAATGGTCGATCGACCCCAAATGGGGTCCCGACCCACGGGTTGAGAACCACTGCTTTAGATCCTCCATATTTGTGTTAGCATTCTCTAGTTTTCCTTCTATTTTCTGGGTTGCTAGTTCCTTCTCTGTAGTTATTTTCTGAGTTTGTAGATTTAAATTAGAAAATTGTTCTTTCATCTCCTTTGTGTTATTTTTGATTTCATCACAAGCTAAGGCAATTCTTTCTTGTATTAATTTCAACATGGAGAGAATTTCTTTCTGTGATTCATCAGTATTTTCTTGGTGGTATGTCAAACTGAGGCTTCTGGAGACAGATATTAAGGATGGTTTTTTACCATTTAGAGCTAAATATGGAACATCCATTTTATTTTTTGTAAGTGGCCTTTATAGAAATCTGTTTAAGAGTTTAGAAAGTTTCAGTCAATTGTCATTGGAGCTCCAGATTATCCAACCAACTTATCAATCCATTCTTAAACCTCCCCTAAGCAAATATAAGTAAAATTCAAATTTTTCTGTCTAATGAGAACTATATCCTTTCTGTCCAGGGAGAAGAAAGAACCATTAAAGGTTATTTATCAATCAAGATTTATAATCCAAAATGTTCCATCATATCAGGCAATAGTGTATGTTTCTTCTACAGGAAAATAGTTCCACAATACAGTTCTGAAAGTCAGTATTTGTGTTCATAGTTCAGAAAGGCCAATTTTAGAGTAGTTTATTGTCTCTGCCACATAGATAAGCAGCTCCCCCTTTTCTCAGCTGCAATCTTCAAAAGTGAAAGCTTCCAAGGCCAGTCAGAGTCTTATCTAATTCTGGGCTTCAAGCCAGGTTTCTTTTAGGCATAATAAGCTGCAGTGCCGTAATTACCACTAGATGTCATTAACACCGTTTTTCAGTTTTTAAATCCAAAACTTATAAACTTTTGAAGTCTCTTTTTTTAAAAAGAAAAAAAGGTCTTAAACGCACTTTTAGTCCCCAAATTTCCAAGATATATATATATATAAACTGGAGGTTGACTCCTGGGTGAATTCATATCTGGAGAATCACAAACAGTGAGACCACCAGGAGATAAAAACTATAACAAGTTTATTTACAATAAAAACACCTAGCTTTCGCCGGCCTCCTGCCGGCTTCATCAGGGTGGCTAACCATCAGTGGGTGGCTGCTTTTATGGGAGTGGTGCCTTTTGCACCCGACTCCTCGATCTCGTGACCGGGCCCAGATAGTCCTCCTGCTTTGCATTCTTGATTGTTCTTTTGCAAGTTGTTGCGTTCCTGGCTCTCCCTTTCCCACCTCCTCTCTTTCCCTGTCCTACTTGTTCATCCGGAGGGGGC
>NW_015389380.1:121390-123410 GCF_001527695.2 Protobothrops mucrosquamatus
TCATCCTCCATCCATCTCCTCTCTTCCTTTTCTCTCCCCTTCACACCACCATTCAATCCTACCTCCCTAAGTGTATGTGCAACCATTGCTCCTCTCCTCGTACTTCTCCGGTGCCGGGCCGTCGGGGACGCAAGCCGCGCCTCCCCGTTTGTTCTTACTGCCTCGCCGTTAGCGGTGTCTCCTCCCTCATGCCTACACCCTTCCTTTTCCTTTTTATGGGTCCCCTCCTGTCGTTCTCTTAATGTGGGGGTGTCCTCTCTATCATGTTCACGCCCCTGCCGCTCATTCTCCCCACTCTCCATCCTCATGACAGATCCTCCCCTATCCCCCTTTCCTTTGCATTCTCCCCTCTCTTCTTCCTTTCCCGTCTCGGCCCTCCAATTCGATGTTCCCTTGGCCTTCTGTGGGTGCAAATCCTCCCCCCCTCCCTGCTCTCCCTTCGGCAGGGGGTCATTGGAGGCGTAGAGACACCCCCTGCCTTACACCCACCCCCACCCCCAGTGTTTATGCTAAATTCTTCACCTCCTCCGCAACCCCCCCCGCAGCGTTTCCCTCATCTCTCCTCCCTTCCCAGCCTCAAGCCTCTCATTCAACCCCTCCTCCATGTAATCGGCCATCACCAGGACGCCACGTGCGCCAGCCCCGTCGCGGGGACTGGGCACGTCTCCAAGGATGAGGAACTGGGGAAACAAGCGGAAAAGGGAAGAGGGATGATCGGAGGTAGCGCTGCTGGACTGGTAGATAAGAAGCAACCCTTAGGGGCGAGAAGGAAGGTTAGGTGTGAGAAGGTGAGGGAGGGGAAGGAAGGGAAGGATGATTGTAGAACGAGGATTAGAGGGGAGTGTAGGAAGGTTGAGTGGTGGGATCGCTCACATGAGGAGAAGGAGGAAGAGAGAACCCCCTCCACACCAAGAGACCGGCAGATAGAGGCCAGCGAGGAGGAGGAGTACAGACATGAGAGAAGGGGTGTTCCCCCCGCATCAGAGACACCTAGGGGACGGCAAGATACAACCAGGGGTGAGATTAGCGTAACGAGCACCAGGATACACCCCGCAACTCTAACGACCCCCCGCCGGAGGAAGGGTAGGGAGAGAGAGAGGGCTTGCGATCAGATGTGGGTGGAGGAAAGATTGAATGGGAGAGTTGAAGCCAGTAAGGGAGTGGAGCAGAGGAAATGGGAAGGATGGTGGGGAAGTAGCGGGGGATTTGCCACGGTGGTTGAGAGTGGGGGGAGTGAATGACAGGAGCGTGGGTATGGAAGAGACGGTCCCCCAATGCCCCCAGAGACCCCCCATTGGAGGAGAAGTAGGGAGAGAGAAGTGGGTGGGCACGAAAGGGAGAATACCTCCGCGCCGCCAGTGACCTCCCACCGGAGGAAGGGTAGGGAGGGGGAAGCGACTGACACCCGCGGGCGCATGGAGGAGGGGTTGAATGAGAGGCTTGAGGCTGGGAAGGGAGGAGAGATGAGGGAAACGCTGCAGGGGGGTTGCGGAGGAGGTGAAGAATTTAGCATGAACACTGGGGGTGGGGGTGGGTGTAAGGCAGGGGGTGTCTCTACGCCTCCAATGACCCCCCGCCGAAGGGAGAGCAGGGAGGGGGGGAGGATTTGCACCCACAGACAGGCCGAGGGAACATCGAATTGGAGGGCCGAGACGGGAAAGGAAGAGGAGAGGGGAGAATGCAAAGGAAAGGGGGATAGGGGAGGATCTGTCATGAGGATGGAGAGTGGGGAGAATGAGCGGCAGGGGCGTGAACATGATAGAGAGGACACCCCCACATTAAGAGAACGACAGGAGGGGACCCATAAAAAGGAAAAGGAAGGGTGTAGGCATGAGGGAGGAGACACCGCTAACGGCGAGGCAGTAAGAACAAACGGGGAGGCGCGGCTTGCGTCCCCGACGGCCCGGCACCGGAGAAGTACGAGGAGAGGAGCAATGGTTGCACATACACTTAGGGAGGTAGGATTGAATGGTGGTGTGAAGGGGAGAGAAAAGGAAGAGAGGAGATGGATGGAGGATGA
>NW_015389380.1:124548-129574 GCF_001527695.2 Protobothrops mucrosquamatus
GAAGAAACAGCTGCGATCACACACCACTCTTAGAAGCACGAAGCTGAAGACACCAGCCTGAAGATGACGAATGTGACTTCGTCGAAACGTCGCCAAGGTACTTTTAATTCTACGCGGGAGAAAACCCGAATAACTAAAGACCTACATACAAACACCCGCGAAAACCTCAGAAAACATATATATATATATATATATATATGTATATATATATATATATATATATATATATATATATATATATATATATATATATATATATATATATATATATATATATATATATATATATATATATAATATCGGAATAATCATGACCACCAAGAGAAGTTTAAAATGTTTAAGAGCAGTTAAAAGTTTAAAAGCAATTAAAACACTGTTTAAAAAAAAATAAATAAATAAAGGCAACCAAGCTTTCGTCGGGCCCTCCCGACATCATCAGGGTTGACAAGGCGGTTTTTAGGGAGGGTTTATATGCTGCTTCCAAATGTCTGCATCCGGCTACGGGACCGCGTGATCGGGCCCCGGTACGTGCGCTCCTGCGCTGTGAGTATCCTTGTTTTACCCGCATGTAACTCTTTTACCTTCTTTTCCCGTTTGTCATTATGGGGCCCTTGAGTATCTCTATCACGGGCCGGCTGGGGTTCTTTCCTACATCTCCCCTCCACTTCATCTTCCACACCCTTTCCCTCAACCTCATCATTCTTACAGGGTCTAATCCAGCCACAGTCAGTCTTTCCCCCCTTTTTCCAATCCTCGTATCTGGCGGATCACCTCTCTTTGTACCATCATCCTGGTTGCTCTGCCCCTCCAACCTCCCATCGCCCTCGTCTTTCATGCGGGGACGCCCTCCTACCTCCCGGGGTCCCCTTTCTGCACATGATCCCATTAAGACATATTGGTTAAGCTGTCTTTCCTGCCCGTGCGGCATCCCCCATTCACCTCCATCCATCGTTCCCTTCAAACATTCACCCCTATTCGGATCCTCTTTTTTCCACAGATTCATCATTGCCTTCTCTGCTAGCCTCCCACCTACTTTCCCATTGATCCTCCTCCTACCCTCGCAGTCGCTGCCATATCCATTAGCCCCAAGGGCACTTTCATCCATACTGTCATCCCCTCCGTTAATCCTACAGAGCCTCCGGAGGTCTTCGATGGGCTTCCGTCCTATTTCTCCTTCGCTGGGCTTCTCTGTCAAGCCTCGATCAGCTTCTTCCTCCCCCCCCTCCGATCTTAACACTTCCATCCATCGTACCCTTCAAACATTCACCCATATTCAGATCTCCTTTTTTCCACAGACCCAACATTGCCTTCTCTGCTAGCATCCCACCTACTTTCTCATTGGCCCCCCTCCTACCCTCACAATCCCTACCATACCCATTAGCCCCAAGGGCACTTTCATCCATACTACCATCCCCTCTGTTAGCCCTACGGAGCCTCCGGAGGTCTTCGATGGGCTTCCATCCAATTTCTCCTTCGCTGGGCTTCTCTATCAAGCCTCGATCAGCTTCTTCCTCCCCCCCTCCAATCTTAACATTTCGTGCATCCCCCACCCCCTCCCTTCGCCACCTGCTCCGCACTCTCCCTCCAATCCTACCATAACCACTCAACCCACCATCGCTTGCACTCAAGCTCCCTTCCTCCAACCAATCTTCCTGTTGTAACAGCTCCTTATCTACCTCCCCAGCAACCCCACATTCTCCCCCGTGAGCAGCTCCGTATTCTACCACTCCTTTTACACCATCATCCACACCTCCATACAAACTCTCATCTGGCTCCTGGGGCCTGCGGGGTATTCCCACCCCCCCGCGACCGACTCTCTCATTACAGAGGTACCCAGCCTAACTTCGGCCCATTCCCCCCCCTTTTGCTCGCTGAAGCCTGTGTGTCCTTCAATCTTACGTTTTGCCATCCACTCCATTCCTCTCTTCGATCTGTTTGCCCCCATCCCCTTTCACCCAGTGAGGTCCGCACATCTCTCAGTCCTACATATCGTCGTTCGCTCCATTCTCTTGCATGCTCCACCGCGTTTTCCACTACTCTTTCAACACTCTCATCCCTACCCCCCTGGGATCCTGTACCCTCCTTGCATGCTCCACGGGGGCCTTTCCTCATTCTGTAGCCAGTTCCCCTGTTCCGGTGGTGCCCAATCGAGCCTCGGTCCGTTCCTCCCCTCCCTCTTTTACTCGCAGTAGACCATGCACATCCTGATACTCCACTTCGTAGTCCATCCTGCTCCTCTATACGCTCACAACCATCCCCCCCCAGTTCGTGCTGCGGTTCCTCCTTCTTCCTTTCCACTTCCTCGGCTAGCGGGCGCTCCATCTTGCCCCGGGGTCTTCTTCTCACACTCGGTCCACTCGAGGTGCCTTGGTGCCCTTGCGGCCGCTGGTTACAAGCGGGATCTTCCCGTACGTGGCATTCCGGCTCCTGGGTCACTGCGTCCGACCCCATACCCCGAAGGGTGATGGTCCCGGGCGTGTCCATTCTGCGGCCCAGGCCTCTACCGTGGCGGTTGTTATGCCACGCCCTGAGGGTCTGATGTGCCTGACATATGTCCACGTGCCGGTTGATCGAGTCCCGATTAGAAAACCAAGCCTCTTTCAATAATCTGCCACTTTTGGTGGCATCAGTGGCAAGGACCTGGGCATGTTCGAAATCAAAACGGTGGTCCTGCTCGGCCATGTGGGACCATATTTGCGAGTATTGCTCGCCTCTTCTAATGGCCAAGTTATGTTCGTGGAGGCGGGTCTTGAGTATTTTAGAAGTCTCACCCACGTAGTGGCTCTTGCAATCCATGCAATTAACTCTGTAAACCACCGCCGATCTTTCCATCGTGGGGAGGGGGTCCTTCGGGCGCATAATTTTTGAGTGTAGCGTTTGGTCCGGTTTATGGGCCACTTGCACGTTGTAAGGGGCCAGCAGCCTGGCCGTGGCCTCCGATACGTTATTAATATATGGTAACGTGATGCGCGTGGTTTGCGTGCTGAGGTCCCTCTTACGTTGGTCATTTTGGGGTCTCGGTGTTCTGCTGTGGCGTCTTACAAATTTTAAAGGGTAGCCATTCAAGCGGCAGACCCGGTGCAAGTGCCTCCTCTCTTCAAATTTGGCCCTCGCTGTGCTGCAATGCGTGTGTACACGTTGGAATAATGTCCTGATACAGCTGGCCTTATGGGAAACCGGGGGTACCTTATGGGTACCCCCGTAATGAGAGAGTCGGTCGCGGGGGGGTGGGAATCCCCCGCAGGCCCCAGGAGCCAGATGAGAGTTTGTATGGAGGTGTGGATGATGGTGTAAAAGGAGTGGTAGAATACGGAGCTGCTCACGGGGGAGAATGTGGGGTTGCTGGGGAGGTAGATAAGGAGCTGTTACAACAGGAAGATTGGTTGGAGGAAGGGAGCTTGAGTGCAAGCGATGGTGGGTTGAGTGGTTATGGTAGGATTGGAGGGAGAGTGCGGAGCAGGTGGCGAAGGGAGGGGGTGGGGGATGCACGAAATGTTAAGATTGGAGGGGGGGAGGAAGAAGCTGATCGAGGCTTGATAGAGAAGCCCAGCGAAGGAGAAATTGGATGGAAGCCCATCGAAGACCTCCGGAGGCTCCGTAGGGCTAACAGAGGGGATGGTAGTATGGATGAAAGTGCCCTTGGGGCTAATGGGTATGGTAGGGATTGTGAGGGTAGGAGGGGGGCCAATGAGAAAGTAGGTGGGATGCTAGCAGAGAAGGCAATGTTGGGTCTGTGGAAAAAAGGAGATCTGAATATGGGTGAATGTTTGAAGGGTACGATGGATGGAAGTGTTAAGATCGGAGGGGGGGGAGGAAGAAGCTGATCGAGGCTTGACAGAGAAGCCCAGCGAAGGAGAAATAGGACGGAAGCCCATCGAAGACCTCCGGAGGCTCTGTAGGATTAACGGAGGGGATGACAGTATGGATGAAAGTGCCCTTGGGGCTAATGGATATGGCAGCGACTGCGAGGGTAGGAGGAGGATCAATGGGAAAGTAGGTGGGAGGCTAGCAGAGAAGGCAATGATGAATCTGTGGAAAAAAGAGGATCCGAATAGGGGTGAATGTTTGAAGGGAACGATGGATGGAGGTGAATGGGGGATGCCGCACGGGCAGGAAAGACAGCTTAACCAATATGTCTTAATGGGATCATGTGCAGAAAGGGGACCCCGGGAGGTAGGAGGGCGTCCCCGCATGAAAGACGAGGGCGATGGGAGGTTGGAGGGGCAGAGCAACCAGGATGATGGTACAAAGAGAGGTGATCCGCCAGATACGAGGATTGGAAAAAGGGGGGAAAGACTGACTGTGGCTGGATTAGACCCTGTAAGAATGATGAGGTTGAGGGAAAGGGTGTGGAAGATGAAGTGGAGGGGAGATGTAGGAAAGAACCCCAGCCGGCCCGTGATAGAGATACTCAAGGGCCCCATAATGACAAACGGGAAAAGAAGGTAAAAGAGTTACATGCGGGTAAAACAAGGATACTCACAGCGCAGGAGCGCACGTACCGGGGCCCGATCACGCGGTCCCGTAGCCGGATGCAGACATTTGGAAGCAGCATATAAACCCTCCCTAAAAACCGCCTTGTCAACCCTGATGATGTCGGGAGGGCCCGACGAAAGCTTGGTTGCCTTTATTTATTTATTTTTTTTTAAACAGTGTTTTAATTGCTTTTAAACTTTTAACTGCTCTTAAACATTTTAAACTTCTCTTGGTGGTCATGATTATTCCGATATTATATATATATATATATATATATATATATATATATATATATATATATATATATATATATATATATATATATATATATATATATATATATATATATACATATATATATATATATATATATATGTTTTCTGAGGTTTTCGCGGGTGTTTGTATGTAGGTCTTTAGTTATTCGGGTTTTCTCCCGCGTAGAATTAAAAGTACCTTGGCGACGTTTCGACGAAGTCACATTCGTCATCTTCAGGCTGGTGTCTTCAGCTTCGTGCTTCTAAGAGTGGTGTGTGATCGCAGCTGTTTCTTC
>NW_015389380.1:131286-136700 GCF_001527695.2 Protobothrops mucrosquamatus
ATGGTGTGTCCTAGGGAGCCATTGGATTTCTTGTAGACTAGGACATCCAGGAAGGGGAGTTGGTTATTAGCTTCTGTTTCCATGGTGAACTGTATTTTGGGGTGTAGGCTGTTGAGGTGTGTGAGGAAGTTGTCCAGTTTTTCTTTCCCATGTGGCCAGATTATGAAGGTGTCGTCTACGTACCTGAGCCAGAGTTTGTCACCTGTCATTGCAAACCTCTACATGGAACACTTTGAAACCCAAGCTCTAGAAAAATCTGATCACAAACCCAAACTCTGGCTCAGGTACGTAGACGGCAGAGAGGTCTGGAGTGATCTATATGATCAATTGTAGTGACTGCCCCAGAAACTACGTGGGGGAGACCTCTAAGAGAGTCAGCACCCGAATCCAAGAACATAAACTGGCCATTAGAAGAGGGGAACAATATTCCCAAATATTAACGCATATGATGGAGGGGAACAATATTCCCAAATATTAACGCATATGATGGAGCCCGGCCATAGTTTTGATTTTGAAGGTGTGAGGGTGGTTGCCAGTGATGCCACAAAGAATGGCAGGCTACTCAAAGAAGCCTGGCATTCTGGGGATGAATCTATTAATCGACATATAGACCTACGCCCGGCATATTCAGTGCTGAGGGCGTGGGAGTCGCGTAAACGACCGCCACATGGAAGTTGCAAGGACAATGACAACTCTAATTTCACAAGAGAGTTAACTAACATCCAGGGGAGGGACGACCAGTGTTCGGATACCTCTACAGCCATGAGGATGGAGATATACTCACCATGTACGTTAGAACTCATAGATACCAGTGGTCAAGTCATTACAATATCAGGCAACCCCTGTTGTGGCGAAGAAGATTCAAAGGAGAAGAACAAACACAGTTGGATTGAGACAACTTCTGGCTACTTGGACGATAGAATGGGTGCTGCTTATGCGATTAATCCCAAGACTGTGAGTTGCTGCAGCCGCTTACCGGGACTACGATTGCATCCTAGGGAGACATCTGATACCGCCGTAAGATCCACCCATTTGGCCAACGTACAAGAGGGGAAGGATCGCGAACAGCGCCGGATAGGCGCTGTCACATGCCCCCAACAAACAACCCGACAAAAAGGGTGTGAAAGTAAGACTGCTGAGTTACGATCCGAACCGAGCCCCATGGAGGGGGAGAATGAGGCTCTTATGGTAGCTACCTCGACACAACATGTACAAGGGGAGGATCATAAGCATCCCGCTCCGGGGGTTAGAAATGTCGAAGGAGCTGAAAACAATAACAAGACTGCGGATTTACGACCCAGGCCTACGGGGGGAGCTGTTGTCCACTCCCGTAGGGCAATACGATGAAATGAAAGGGGTGAAAATATTATTGTTAAATCCATCCCCGGACAATGCCCAGTGAAGGAGGAGGAGAAAAAACACTGGGACAAGGAAATACGGAGGTGTTCACCCTTGAAGGCAGCTGGCATGGCTGAGTTCAGGCTCCGGGATGCACGCCCCAACCACAGATATGATTTGAGAGCCATTAAAAAGGGGAAGATAGAGCACACTTGTAACTGTGTTAATAATAGATCCTGGGGAGCTGGGTTGACAGTAGAGCCGAACGATGTAAGTGATGGCAGGATGCCTCCGCCTTCCCCCATTGCAGGGTTAGATAGTAATGGCAGGATTGACACCCATGAGAAAGTAAGCAGAAGAAGTAAGGAGAAGCCGGATGATATAAGTGAGGGCAGGATGCCTTCGACTTCTCTCGCTGCAGGGTTAGATAGTAATGGCAGGATTGACACCCATGAGAAAGTAAGTAGAAGAAGTAAGGAGAAGCCGAACAGGACGGATACAACGTTTGATCGGCTGGGACCAATTACTAGATCCAGGAGTCACGCGCAGGCATTGGCTGGTGTATAAAAGTATTTTCTCCCATTGAGTTATTTGTGCCCTGATGATGTTGGTAGATTCCAACGAAAGCTAGGTCTGTTATAGCAGTTTAAAATCTTTTTAAAATTTTTAATGTTTTATTAAAACTTTTAATGATTTTAACTTTCCCTGGTGTTCACTTTTATTGTTTTACTATATATATATATATATATGACGAATGTGACTTCGTCGAAACGTCGCCAAGACACTTCTAATTCTACGCGGGAGAAAACCCGAATAACTAAAGACCTACATACAAACACCCGCGAAAACCTCAGAAAACATATATATATATATATATATATACATATATATATATATATTTAGCTACACAAGTAAAAACATGACTCTTGGGTGTATCCATATTTTAAAACAATAAATAGTTGATCACCAAGAGGATAAAACATATAAAATTTAAAAATTTAAAAATTTATTTACTAAACCACCAAGCTTTCGTCAAGAGCTCTTGACATCATCAGGGTATGCAAGCCATTGTTGGGAGTCGCCTATATGCAGCCGCTGATCATCTGCATCCGGCTCCTAGCGCGCGTCATGGGTCCCAGCTGAGCGCGCTGTAGTAACTCTTTCCTATTCTTGTTCTGTGCTCTATCGTGCTCAGTCCTTCCGATCCTGGAGTTGGATAGAATCCTTTCGTTTCCCTCATGGGTGACAGTCATCCCCTTCTCACTATACCCCTGTCCGTGGTCCTGTCTATTGTGGGGTGTGTGTTCTATTTTGCATTTTCTCCTGGCTCCTCCAACCGTTTCTGTCGAATTGCAATTTGATCCCCCCCATTGCAGCATGTGCCTCCAGAGTAAGGTAAACGATCTACGGAAGCTATACAATAAGTTCATGGAGAAACTGGTGCATAATTTGTCTTCTAAGACGTCACATTCTCAGCTCACCCTGCTGCAGCGTGACGTGGGACATAATCTTACTGACGCACAACTGCTGGATTTTATAGCAGCTTTAGAGCCTGCCATACATCACGGGGGTATGGGGGAGGATACCAGAAACACCGTTAAGCAACAGGTGACGGGGTTACTTATGCAACATAGGCGTCATCAGGCCCTGTCCAGAGAAGAGCTGGTGGCCCTGGATCAGCTGAGAAGGGATAGATCTATTATAATATTTCCAGCTGACAAGGGTAGGGCCACAGTGGTTATGGACAGGACCCTGTATGTGTCCAAGGTATTACATCTCCTTGGGGAAACCACCGCCTATAGGGTAATTAGTAAGGACCCCATGACATCCATGGTTAACAGGGTCAATAAGTTTCTCAATAGCCTCAAGCGTACCGGAAGGGTAGATGACAACGCCCTCAAGAGAATGCGACCTAAAGACTCGGCCCTCCCTAGGTTCTACGGGCTTCCGAAGATCCATAAGGAGGGCACGCCACTTCGCCCTATTGTCTCCTTTAGAGACACCCCCATGTCAGGGTTGGCGAAGTGGCTGAGCGAACGTATTTCATACTTGGTAGAGGACAACCCCACCACCGTTAGGTCCGCAGAGGAGTTTTTAGATAAGATCCGCACTCTCAGGATGGAAGAAGACGATGTGATGGTATCATTCGATGTCACATCGCTCTTTACTTCCATACCACGGGATCTCACTATGGAGGTCCTTGGGGAACAACTGAGGGCACGTGAAGGCACCGGTTGCCGTGACTCGCTGCGGGTGGAAGACCTGTTGAGACTCATTGAATTCTGTTTAACCACATACTTTACCTTTCAAGGGGTTGCCTATGAGCAAATAAAGGGCACCCTTATGGGATCCCCCATATCCAGCGTGATAGCTGAAGCGGTTCTCCAGCAGTTGGAGCGTGTAGCTATGTCCCAGTACCGACCCAAATTTTGGGCTAGGTACGTTGACGACACGTTTGTGGTCGTCAAACGGAATGACAAGACCAACTTTATGGATATCCTCAATTCGGTTTATACTGATATTGAGTTCACGGTGGAGGATGAGGTCCGGGGCGCGATAGCATTTCTGGATGTTTTTGTGCAACGACTACCAGATGGATCGGTTAGTACTAAGGTCTATCGCAAGCCCACGCACACGGACCGCATCCTCCACTATGATAGTAACCACCCTGTAGTCCATAAGATTGGGTGTGTCAAGACGCTGTTTGGGCGCGTCCGGTCACACTGCAGCACAGTGGAGTCTAGAATGGAGGAGACCAGATACTTGCACCATATCTTCCGGTTGAACGGATACCCCTTAAACTTTGTGAGACGTCATTGCAAGGTAACTGGACCCCGATGCAATTGCGAGGAGCAACCCCAGGAGCAGCCTGTGCGTGTCACCCTCCCGTATATTCACAATGTCTCCGAGGCTACAGCCAGACTCCTTGCCCCGTATAACATCAAGGTGGCCCATAGACCTGACCAGACCCTGCGAGCCAAAATCATGCACCCCAAGGACCAACTCCCCATCGCTGAAAGGTCAGCGGTGGTATACCGAATTAAGTGCATGGACTGCCCACGCAATTATGTGGGGGAGACGTCCAAATGGTTGGGGACCCGCATACACGAACATAAGCTGGCGGTAAAAAGGGGGGAGCAGCGCTCGCATGTCTGGTCACATATGGCTGAAAGTGGCCACCGCTTTGACTTTGACCAGGTCCAGGTCTTAGCAAAGGACAGCACTAAAGGGGGCCGGCTGTTGAAGGAGGCATGGTTTACGGAGGAGGGATCCATTAACCGTCACATGGAGATGTGCCCGGCGCAGCAGACGCTTAGAGCGTGGTGCATGGACTATCCCCTGGGTCATCGGAGGACGACAAGATATGACGGACATTCCTACCGGGAGCAGGGAGCAAGGGATGCCCCGCATGCTCGGAAAGAGGATATTCCCCCCTGCCGGCAGGCTACATCTGCAACAGACCCAAAATCCCCAAGGGAAACCCCTTGGAACGCCGGACGGAGCACGCATATTATGATGACGCGGTCCCGCTGGAATAAGGAACAGGACCCCCTGGGAAAGAATGACGAGTGCCTGAGGCTTGGTGCGCGGCAACGGCAACCTCCTCCCCCCTCCCCCCTCCCTCCAGGAGCAGTATTGGCTCACTCCACGAGTCAGCACCCGTCCCGACAAACCCCCTCGGCTGATGGAGGGGGCGGAGTGACCCGTGTCCACCGGGGAAGGGAACGAGCTCTCCAACAGAAGGAATGCAATAATGTTCAGGGAGGTGGGGAATGGAGGATTACAGATGAGCAGGAGGTCCCTGGGGTAGGGAAGGGTGGGGGGTGGGTGGATTGCCGGAAAGGTAGGAGGTGGAGGGAGTCGGGATCAGAGGCAGAGTGTCGGGATTGCCATGGCCGCTGTAAGGCCGGACCAGGCGGATACCGACAGAGGGATGAGAACATCGAGGCACGGGGGTCAGGTTGTTTGGATGCTATGCAAATACGGCCCGTTGAAAGAGGGGATCAGGAGGAGGGAGAGAGAGAGAGGCGAATGGATGGGGAGGGAGGGAGGAGGGGGGAGAGAGAGGGGGGAGA
>NW_015389380.1:136788-139594 GCF_001527695.2 Protobothrops mucrosquamatus
GTAGGCACCTTGCCCGTAACACGGCAGGAACAGCTGGGTCCATTAACACGTAGCAGGAGCCGGATGCAGGCGATCAACGCTATATAAGGGTTTCTTCCAGACTGCTGTTTTAACGCCCTGATGATGTCAGATGGTTCTGACGAAAGCTTGGCTCATTAAATCTTTTTAAAAATTTTAAAATTTTATTCCTCTTGGTGCTTGGCTTTTATTTGTTGGCGCATTCACTGCTTCCGGAGGCAGGTTGTTCCACTGGTTAATTGTTCTAACTGTCAGGAAGTTTCTCCTTAGTTCTAGGTTGCTTCTCTCCTTGCTTAGTTTCCACCCATTGTCAACGCTGCAAATACTGTATATTCTTGCTTTGACAATATGCAGAACTGTCTGGTATTTATATAGTTAAACCAGCAACTGGGAAAGAGGGAGGAGCATAAGGATAGCCCGGGAGAAAGAAACCGGAAGTAAATCACATCTTCCAAGTTGATTGGAAGATGTGAACCATGACCCTACCATAAGGGAGTGGGAAATGCTTGGAATGTATATGCGTAACGGAAGAGAAGCCAGACCTAAGCATTTCCACCATGCTGTACTGACGTCTCTGTAACCTTAATAAATGCTTTTAGGAAAAAATATGCCTGAAAGTCCTTTTAAGTGTTTCGTTAATCAGACACATGACATCAAGCTTAGGTCCACCCTCATTTTAAAACAATCTGGGGTCCCGAACTCCATCCACTGCTGCTGGTAAAGATTCGGGGAAGATCTGACATGAAGGAGAAAAAATTGTCTGAGTCCAGCCTCCTCCTGGCTGCAGCAGTTTCCCCGGGGGGGGGGGGGAAGCGACAGCCGGCAAGCCGGGGGAGAGAGGAATCTGGCAGATTTCCCAGCTGGGAGCGAGGCCAAAACTATCAGGAGAGTCGTCAGGCGGAGATAAGCCGAGCGAAGGCTCTGGAGGAAGCCGGCCGTCTGTCACTGAAAACTGGGGTGAGTGGAAATACCCACCTGCAGTTCGCAGTGGGTCGTTAGACTACCTGGCAAAGAGATTTGAAAAGTTATTTTTTATTATTTTTATTATTCGAATTTATATCCCGCCCTTCTCCTTGCGGACTCAGGGCGGCTGACAATCAATTAAAAACACTGATAACAATCACAAAATTAAAATTAATTAAAATGAAATATTTAAATTGTCTGATTAAAATATGATTAAAAACCCCTCTAAGAGACTTCCGGTGGCAGGCGCCTTCGCTGGACGCAGCTGTTTGCTGCTCCCGCCTGTTTCTGCGTAAAAGCCGTTTTGACAGCCTGGACTGCTGCAACCCGTGGCAGACCCTTCTCAACCATGGGAAGAAATAGCTATGGACTTTATAGTAGACCTACCTGAAAGTAGTGGAAACACTGTCATCTGGACTGTAATAGACCTGTTCTCGAAGCAGGCTGCAAAGGACTCCCATCTGCCCAACGACTGGCCAAATTGTTCCTGAAACATATCTACCGGCTGCATGGCGCCCCTAAGCAGATAATTTCGGACAGGGGGGTGCAGTTCACAGCGAAGTTTTGGAGGATTTTCCTTACATTAATTGGATCATCTCAAGGTTTATCATCTGCTTTTCATCCAGCCACCAATGGGGCCGCGGAAGCCGCTAACAAAATGGTGGAGCAATATCTTAGGTGCTACGTTTCTTACGAACAGACGAACTGGACTGATCTTCTCCCTTTTGCGGAGGTGGCGTATAATAATTCTGTGCACAGCAGCACCGGTTACACGCCTTTCAGAGTAGCCACAGGAAAAGAGTTCAACCCAATACCTGAATATCCTCAGATGCCCTCCGCTTCCCAGACACTTGACCAGTGGGTGAAGGGGTGGGAAGAAGTTTGGAAAAACACAAAAGCTGCTTTAAAAAAGACTTTTTTTTTTTTTTTGAAAATTTTTATTTTTAAAGTAGAAAAATTATACATCTTTCAAACATAAAATGCATTAACATACATACATTTCCATTCTAACATTACACATTTTAGTTATATAACTATTAATGCATACTTATAATACCATCCCAACTCTCCCCCCACCCCATTATCCCCCTTCCCCTCCCTACCCCCCCTTCCCCTCCCTCACTTCCCAGAACTGAACACAGGGTTACCAAGCCATTATAATATCCACAACTTATCTACCATACTCTCTAATTTTAAAATAAACAACATCCTAATTTCTTTAACCCCCTTCATAACATTCATTCTACTAACATAAGAAAAAAAATTATTCATAACCTACATAATTTTTATCTCATATCTCTTCTGTATATAAACTATCCATCTTTCCCATATTTTAATATATCTTTCCTGATATTGATCTTTCAAATACGCGGAGATTTTTGCCATCTCCGCCAGGTTAGAGACCTTATTTCTCCATTCATCCATTGAAGGCAAGTTTTTTTGTTTCCAGTATTGAGCTATTAATAATCTTGCTGAAGTAATAAGATTTAACATCAAAGTCACTTCTTCAGTATTTAAATCTTCAGTTATCCCTAACAAAAATAGCTGCGGTGTGAATTTTATTTTCTTTTTAAAAATATTTTGGGTAATCCACATATTTTGATCCAAAATGCTTTTATTTCTCTGCATGACCACCAAATATGAAAATATGATGCTTCTAGACTTCCACATCTCCAACATTTGGGCTGTACGTTAGGATACATATATGATAACTTTTGTGGGTCTAAATGCCACCTGTAAAACATTTTATAAAAATTTTCCCGTAAATTTTGTGCCTGTGTAAATTTAACATTCCTGATCCAAATTTTTTCCCAAGTCTCCAACA
>NW_015389380.1:141017-145736 GCF_001527695.2 Protobothrops mucrosquamatus
GTTGATTGGAAGATGTGAACCATGACCCTACAATAAGGGAGTGGGAAATGCTTGGAATGTATATGCGTAACGGAAGAGAAGCCAGACCTAAGCATTTCCACCATGCTGTACTGACGTCTCTGTAACCTTAATAAATGCTTTTAGGAAAAAATATGCCTGAAAGTCCTTTTAAGTGTTTCGTTAATCAGACACATGACACCCGTTGCTTCTTGTCCTGCCTTCAGGCGCCTTGGAAAATAGCTTGATTCCCTCTTCTTTGTGGCAGCCCCTGAAATATTGGAACACTGCTATTATGTCACCCCTTGTCCTTCTCTTCATTAGACTAGACATTCCCAATTCCAGCAACCGTTCCTTTGTTGTCTGACAAAAGCATGTGGGAAAACGTGTTATGGTCTGATGAGAACAAGGTTGAACTTTTTGGCCACCATTCCAAAAAGTATGTTTGGTGCATCACCAAAAGTACACCATACCCACAGGGAAGCATGGTGGTGGCAGCATTATGCTTTGGGGCTGCTTTTCTTCAGCTGGAACTTGGGCTTTAGTCAAGGTGGGAGGGAATTATGAACAGTTCCAAATATCAGTTAAGTTTGGCACACAACCGTCAGGCCTCTGCTAAAATGTGAGTGGAGTGAGGTCAGCTCCTCCAGTCCTTTTGCAAGAGCTTAAAAACCTGACTCTACCTGTTGGCTTGGGGCTCCAATGGGGAAGCTTCACATTGGAGGTGATTGATAGATTAACCTCCCCCCCCTCATCCTACTCCCTCCCTCCCCATCTTTTAGTTAAGGTTGATAATTCGTATTTTTATAGTATTTTATTTGTATCATATACAGGTTTTGTATAGTTTTATCCTTTTTGACATTGTAAGCTGCCCAGAGTTACCCTGTGGTAAGATGGGTGGCCAATAAATTTAATAAATAAATTTGAAGATGAAGAGGAATTTGACCTTTCAACATGACAACGACCCAAAGCATACCTCCAAATCAACAAAAGAATGGCTTTACCAGAAGAAGATCAAAGTTTTGGAATGGCCCAGCCAGAGCCTGGACCTGAACCAATTGAAAATCTGTGGGGTGACCTGAAGAGGGCTGTGCACAGATGCCCTTGCAATCTGACAGATTTGGAGCACTTTTGCAAGGAAGAGGGGGCAAAGATTCCCAAGGCAAGATGTGCCATGCTGGTAGGCTCCTACCTGAAAAGACTAAATGCTGTCATAAAATCAAAAGGTGCTTCAACAAAGTATTAGTTTAAAGATGTGCACACTTATGAAACCACATTATTGTACATTTTTGTTATTTCCCCTCCCTAAAAGATTTGTTTATTTTTCAATTGAATTGTACAGAATAACAGAACACAGTTGGAAGGGACCTTGGATGTCTTCTAGTCCAACCCCTGCTCAAGCAGAAGACCCTAGACCATTCCCCCCCTAAAATATTACAATTTGTTTTTCAATTGAATTGTACAGGTTATATGTTATATTAAAGGGGGAACAATTCTGAAGTTGATTTCTCTTGGTCTGATTTTTTTACATCTCAAAAACCTGGCATTTTAACAGGGGTATGTAGACTTTTTATATCCACTGTATATCCAGAGGAGCGTGCAAAGCAAGTTCCATCCTCTCAGAAAGCATTGGATGAAAGACAAGTAAACCATAAGTGTTATACCCAATCCAGTTCACTCTACAAATTCAAAATAATAGAGTACATAGAGGAAAATGGGGATCCAGAAGTGCAGCCATTTTCTCCCTCAGCCAGCTTCTACACTGAAAAGTAGTTGGTCAACTTGCAAAAGATTGAATGACTCCTGTACAGGAGAGACGCTAAACAAATCCTTCTTTCATTCAAACACCCTACCATTGCCAGCATGTTGTTCAAAATGAAGCCTTTTGAGCAAGTTTGAGATCTTCCCATTACGTGTGTTTCACATATTAATAACTCATCTAGGCAATAAGAGTGCTTCTACTTTAAAGTTTAATTGTAGCAACATAAAAGTTAGTAACTCCAAGGAGGTTCTATCACCATTCTTCTTGAGAAGAGAGAGCCTGAATAAACAACCTGTACCTCCCACAGCAAGTCAGTACTCTGAAGAACCTGTAGAGACAAACCTGATTAACTCTCAGTACCCTGCCAGATGTTGAACAAGTGGGTATTATAAAAAGGCTTGACAATCTGAGGGAATTATTAGCAACAACACATACAGCTGCCAAACCTCTAACAGAGCTGGTTACCCCTAACTGCCCAAGAAAATAATGCTTATTTTGAAAAACTATCTGCTGGTTCATCCCCTACAGGTAGTCAAGTTACAAGTGTAATGGAGCCTGCACATTCCACTTGTAACTCAAAAACTTGTGGGAGTGAATCTTGTACCTCCAACGAGATCACTCCCTTGCTCGTTAAGACGCACATGGCTCGTTAAGTGCACATGAGGTATTCAGGGTGGGGAAGGCCATGGGGGACCTAGTGATGGAATACCTCGTTTCCCTCTCCCTCCCTGCCACGCCGGATTCACTTACCTTGCAAAAACCCTCTCTGCTGCAGTTTCTTTCCCTTTGAGGGAGAGGAGAGTCGGCTTGGAAATGCTTTTCGCGCCGACAATGGAAGCTCCTGGGTGCTATAATATCACGCAAGTTCAAAAGAGATCATGGCCCCCAGAAGCTTCCATTCTGGGGGGGGGAGTGTCTACTTTGTTTGCTTTGCCTATGGGGCAAAGTGTGGAATCAGAGTCGGCCAGGCACAGGAACCAATGCCCGGGTGCGCTTCTCGGTCGCGTGTACCAGCCTTAGTTTGAGGGCAGGAACGAAGCCTTCAACTAAGCGGGGAGGCATTGTGGAGCGAGTCACCTTGCACCTTCATCCAAGCTGCTGGCGGTGGCGGCAGCCACCTGAGCCGCCACGATCTCCCCTTTCCAGCCAGCCACCCAGACCGCTTGACCTACTCCATGCCTGACCGGCCGGTAGCCCAAATCCTGACCGCTCTTCTCCTTGTTGTCCTTCTAATTCAAGCAGCAGCAGTGCCTTGAGTTTTTCTGCTCCATCCTTAAGGAAGTAACCGGAGGTGAAGAGCAGGATTGATCTCAAGAAGACGTGGGTGTGCTGCTCGCTTGCATGCGCCGGCCTTATTGAGAGCAATCCTGCTCTGCGCTTCCGTTTCCTTCCACTCAGACAGAACAGAGAAACTCAAGCCGTTGCGGCTCAAACACTTTTTATCTGAACAAAGACCTTGGGGAGATGGGGATCTCCTCCTGTGTGCGAATGCAATACTTGAAAATGCAATGAATCGCTGTGTTTTCAAGGGTCCCATAGGCACTCAAACAACTTTTATCTGAAGGGAGACCTTGGGGAGATGGGGAGCTCCTTCTGTGTGCAAATGCAACGCTTGAAAATGCAGCGAATTTGCTTCGTTTTGAACCGCCCAATTTGCTCACAGAAGGAGAATCCAGTTTCCCCAAGGTCTCCCTTCTGATAAAAAGTTTATGAGAGCCTATCTGGCGTTTGAAAACAGAGAGATTTGCTTCGTTTTGAACCACCCCATTTGCTCACAGAGGGAGAATCCAGTTTCCCCAAGTTTATGAGCAGCAGTGGCTTGGGTTTCTTGGCTCCATCTGAGTGGAAGAAAGCGGAGGCACAGCAGCGGGATTGCTCTGAATAAGGCTGGCGCACGCGAGCAAGCAGCACACCCAGGTCTTATTGTTTGAGAGCAATCCTGCTGCTGCGCCTCCACTTTCTTCCACTTGGATGGAGCCCAGAAACCCAAGCTGCTGCCGCCGCTTGAGTAAGGAGGATGAGGGAGAGAAGAGCGGTGAGGATTTGTGCCAGCCGGCTGGCCAGGCAAGAAGTAGATTGGGCAGGGTGGGTGGCTGGCTGGGGAGGGGGATTGTGGCCACTCAGGTGGTTGCCACTGCTGCCGGCTTGGATGCAGGTGCCAGGGACCTGGCCTGCGATGCCTCCCAGCTCAGTTGAAGGTTTCGTTCCTGCCCTCAAACTAAGGCCGGCGCACACAAGCGAGCCAATCAGCCGGGCCATGGACGATTCCATGCTTTGCCCCATAGGCATGCAAACGAAGCAAACACTCCCCCCCCCAAGAATGGAAGCTTCCAGGGGCCATGATCTCTTTTGCAGAGAATGGGTGTTTGAACTTGCATGATATTACGGCACCCAGGAGCTTCCATAGTCGGCGGGAAAAGCATTTCCAAGCCAACTCTCCTCTCCCTCAAAGGGAAAGAAACCGCGGCAGAGAGAAGACAGATTTTTGCAAATAGAGTCCTGCATGGCAGAAAGGCCATGGGGAAGCAGTTGTGAGGAGTGGGTGAATAGGGTGAATGTTGCAGAGCCTCTGCAGTCATTCGTAAGGGTGAATGACTGCCGTGGTGCTGCAATATTCATAATTTTGGGACTTGCTCATAAACACTAGGGGGTGCTGATCGTGTAACTTCGAACGAGCGTTAACGCTCGTAACTCAGGGATAATAATAACAACAACAACAATTGTGCATTGGAAAATCTGCAAGAACTGGTGGGATCACCAGTTCCAAGACTGAGTGGCTGTGGTTGCCGGCTCCCAGGTATGGTCAGCTGACTCCATCGCTGACTATAGGGGGCGAAACTTTGGCTCCCTCGGAGAGGGTGCGCAATTTGGGGGTCCTCCTGGATCCACGGCTGACACTGGATGACCAGTTGACGGCTGTGGCCAGGGGGGCGTTTTACCGGGTACGCCTGGTGCACCAG
>NW_015389380.1:147557-150915 GCF_001527695.2 Protobothrops mucrosquamatus
TCTTTCTAGAGTCTCAACATCTTTTTTACATCGTGGTGACCAAAACTGGATGCAGTATTCCAAGTGTGGCCTTACCAAGGCATTGTAAAGTGGTATTAACACTTCACGTGATCTTGATTCTATCCCTCTGTTAATGCAGCCTAGCACTGTGTTGGCTTTTTTGGCAGCTGCAGCACACTGCTGGCTCATATTTAAGTGACTGTCCACTAGGACTCCAAGATCCCTCTCACAGTTGCTACTATTGAGCAAGGTACCACCTATACTATACCTGTGCATTTGGCTTTTCTTGCCTAAATGTAGAACCTTACTTTTTTCAGCACTGAATTTCATTTTATTAGATAGCACCCAATGTTCAAGTCTGTCAAGATCCTTCTGTATCTTAAGCCTATCTTCTGGAGTGTTGGCTATTCTTGCCAGCTTAGTGTCATCTGCAAATTTGATGAGTTCCCCATCTATCCCCTCATCCAAATCATTGATGAAGATGTTGAAGAGCACTGGGCCCAGAACAGAGCCCTGGGGCACCCCACTACACACTTCCCTCCATGTAGATGCAGTTCCATTCAGGACCACACGCTGAGTACGGCCAGTCAGCCAGCTATGAATCCATCTGGTGGTGATGCTGTCTAACCCACATTTTTCTATCTTATCTAGTAGTAGGTTGTGGTCTACATTATCAAATGCCTTACTGAAGTCCAAGTAAATTATATCCACAGCCTTCCTCTGGTCCACTAATTTTGACACCTGGTCAAAGAATGCAATAAGATTTGTCTAGCATGATCTGTTTTTGACAAACCCATGTTGGCTTTTGGTAATGACTTTGTTTGCGTCTAGGTGTTTGCTGATTCGTTGCTTGATTATCTTTTCCAAGATCTTCCCAGGTATTGAGGTCAGGCTGATAGGTCTGTAGTTTCCTGGATGTTTTTTTCCCCTTTTTTAAAGATGGGAACTACATCAGCTCTTTTCCAGTCCTCTGGTAGTTCCCCAGTGCTCCAGGATCTTTGAAAGATATAGTTCAGTGGTTCTGAGATCACATCTGCCAGTTCCTTCAGAGCCTTGGGGTGTAGTCCATCTGGTCCTGGTGATTTGAACTCATCTAGGGTGGACAGGTGCTCACTTACCATTTTTTACCTGTACTTCAACACAGAATGTGGACATGGAAGAGAACAAAAAAGAGTCCAGGAGTAGTTTCCACCTTACTCCTCTTACTCCCTGATAAAACATCACACCATACAGAAAGGGTAAATAACAGAAATAAAATTGAGGTTGACAGACAAGAGGAAGTAACATGCAGCCCAAATCTTGGTGAGTTACTAACCGAGGATGGTCTCGGAGTAGGACTGCATTACAATGAGGTCACCCGTAGCTCTTTGCTTCTAAAAACAGACACAAGCCCGAAATCGCCAGCAGCTCATGAAGCAGTTCAAAATGGGCTAAGGAGAGAATCTGCAACAAGAAAATCATCCTCACCTAGAAGTAAGCTATCCCTCCTGGACTTTGATACTATTCTGAGTTGCCAACCTGCAAAGTGCCCCACCTAAATTGCTGCGCACCTCAAAACCCGCTGGAGCTTTTACAACAGCAAGATAGATACAGGTAGATACATTTCAAAGGTAGATACATTTCAAACCAGTGTGTTTTTTAACACTGAAGGAGTTTGGGATAACATCACTTCCATTGAATGACTGAAAAATCCAGGTGTCTCAACCCAAAACTCCAATACCTTCCCAGTCATGCCCACTAATACTAAGTACAAAGATGGGAGACATAACAATCCACCCCCAATTAGCTCCTCTTCTTGTTCCCCTACAGGTATGATAAATGACACAACGATTCGTATATTAGAAATCAAGTAGTACTTACACTAAATATGTGTCTCCAACAGTAACCTGTCCCTTTTCTCAGACTTCCAGGTTTATGTAAGAGAGGATAGTGACCACCAACCAGTTGCTTTTAATTTCTGTGGGCATTCAGACCTCAGACCCCACACTACAATTGATAGATGGGTTTCACTTCATCTAGAGAACCACCAGGATAGAAGGATAAAATGGACCAGAGTGGACGTGAGGGCTTTGACTGAATACATGAAATCTGATCAAGCCCTGACTCTGGTAAACACAGTTACCTCACCTTGCACAGATGTCAGCTCTGTACTTACAACCTATGACACCCTAAATGTAGGACTAAGAAAATTCTTAACTGAAAGGGGCGTTGTCTTACCTGAACGCCTTTTCTCAGCACGGAGATGGAGAATCCACCAATGGGTTTAGACTGTGTTCCTGCCCAATCAGATCAAGTCAGCCAAACTTGCCATGCCTGTCCTGGACCAGGGTGTCCCAGTCTCGACGCGAGCGAAGCCATTGACTGACAGCAAGACATGTTGGCTCATGACACTAACCCTAGGCCTAAAGGACCTGTGAGGGTGGGAGTGGATTCTCCATCTCCGTGCTGAGAAAAGGCGTTCAGGTAAGACAACGCCCCTTCTTCAGCACTGGAGATGGAGAATCCACCAATGGGACATACCAAAGCCTACTGTCCCTGAGGGAGGGAAGCAGACCTGTCCTGTGTGACACCTCGAGGCACGATCTGTTGGAGAACCCTCCTGCCAAAGGAGGCCTCTGCCGAGGTGAACCTGTCGATCTTGTAATGGCGGATAAAGGGCAATGGTGAAGACCACGTGGCCGCCCTACAAACGTCCTTGATGGACGCCTGAGTGGCCCAAGCCGCAGAAGTAGCCACACTACGGGTTGAATGGGCCGTGACACGTCGTGGAACCGGCAATGACTCCGACTGGTACACCTCCGCAATACACGCCCTAATCCACCTGCCAATCGTGGATGAGGATACCTTCCGGCCCTTGGAGGAAGGATGGAAGGAAATAAAGAGGGCTTTGGAATTACGGAAGACAGCTGTCCGTGAAATGTAGTAACGGAGTGCTCTGCGAACGTCTACAAGGTGCCATTGCCACTCCAGAGTGTGCGATGGATTAGGGCAGAAATCTGGAAGCACGATTTCCTGAGCCCTATGGAACAAAGAATTGACCTTCGGAAGAAAAGTAGGGTCTAAACGAAGGACCACTTGGTCCTGGTGAAGGATGCAGAGGTCATCCCTGGTGTCAAGCTCCACGGGGCTTGCCATCCGCTGGGGGGGGGAAAACAGCATCCGAATGCCGCCGCAGCCGCCCACGCCGCCACAGCCGCCCAACCGTCGCACGCTGCCACCCAGCTCTCCGGGGCAGGCCCGGTACACAGGGACGACCCACCCCCCCTCCCTCCATTCCCCGGGCCGCCGCCTACCGCGTGTGGGTCCTGGAGGCCTCAGCCGGCTTCGCCCAGCGCGGGGGCGAGGGGGGGGGCCTGCG
>NW_015389381.1:0-4054 GCF_001527695.2 Protobothrops mucrosquamatus
AGCTATAACTTCTAACCTATTAAATATACCTTGAGAGACTCTAGTACTGTGGTGGCGAACCTATGGCACGCGTGCCACAGGTGGCACACAGAGCCCTCTCTGTGGGCACACATGCCATCGCCCCAGTCCTAGGCCTTCAGCTGGGTTTTATAAAATCTTTTCTCTTTAGGCCTTTGCCACCGTGTGCAAAAAAAAAAAAGGTTCAATCAATCAATTTCAACTTCTCGCGGGGAAAAAAAAAGATTTCGCAAAGTTGGAATTGATTGATTGAACTTTTTAGTCCCACCCAGTCTGCCGTTACCACCGCAGTCATGCCCACCCAATGGGCCACACCCACCCAATTGGCCACACCCACCCAATGGGACACGTCCACCGGCACCCGACGATACATAAGTGGGTTTTGGGTTGCAGTTTGGGCACTCAGTCTCTAAAAGGTTCGCCATCACTGCTCTAGTATGTGACTACTCTAAACCTCTTTCCTGCTCTCTTACCCAGCTCAGGTCTACCCAGTGTCTACTTGATCCAGGTTTCTTTCTGGGAACACTGTGTTGCTCGAACTCTTCCCCACTGCTCCTTCAGGTGCACATGCCATCACACTCGGACCTGTCAACTAACCAATTCTTACAGGCTTTTTGGAAAATCAAAAGGGATGGGGCCAACTTAATTTTGGGAAGATCATTCCATAAGGCAGGCACTGCAACAGACAAGGCATGTGTCCTGGGACCCATCAAATGTAGATCCATAGCTGAATGTCTATGGAGATTCTCAATCATCCAGGTCATAGTTATCCAAATGATGCTTTTTCACGAGGCAACTGGACTTTCTTGTTTCTCTTTGATGACGTTTCGCTTCTCATCCAAGAAAGTTCTTCAGCTTTGATTGGATGGTGGGGAATGGAAGGATGGTGGGGAAGAGAAGGATCCTTCCATTCCTCACCATCCAGTCAGAGCTGAAGAAACTTCTTGGATGAGAAGCAAAATGTCATCAAAGAGAAACAAGAAAGTCGAGTTGCCTCATGAAAAAGCATCTTTGGGACATCCATAGCTGAAGTTATCTACAGCACACCTTCTCTGTGAGATTGAAGGGGCGGGCTTGTATAAGCGGGAAAAGGCAGTCCCTCAAATAGCCGGGTCCCAAGTATTTATGCTTTCTGTTTAAATACTCAATGCACACATGCTCCCTAAATGTAATAGATTTTCTGTCATTTATTCTGGACATTACAAGGACTCTGCTGCAGAAAGAAAAACAGTAAGGAAAAGTACACTGTATCCACACAATAATGGCCATGCAACATATTGCAATAGTGTATATATACTGACAGCTCCAAAGAGAAATTAAAGGGCTGTTGCTGATTGGTTAAGTTCAAATACTGGGTTTGTCTTGAAGTTTGGTGGAGCAAGAGCCATACTGCAATTTACTCTGCCAAGCAGAAATCTCTCCAGTTCTGGTCATTCACCACTGCAGCCCTTTTTCACTCTCAGTTGTGCGTATTTCTCCAGACGTCTCCCTGGTTCCTTCAGTGGCACTAATATTTCTGTGGCATTTTTCTTGTTAGCTCACCCCGATTGCACCAAACGCATCAGCAGGATTCTGTACTTACATTTCTACCAATATTGAAAACCAGATAAAACTCTGTAGTTCTTTCTTTAATAGCACTTTGATCTATTCTTCAAGAATAAGCTTAATTCACCCTTTGTCTTCTTTCGGCAGTACTGTCTCCAGAGATACAGCCGGTATCAAAGAGACAAGGGTGAGTAGCCAGCCATATTGCTTGTGTGGGTACCAGTAGCAGGACTGGGAACGGGAGGGCAGCCCTTCCTCTGCACCCCAGAGGGGGGGAAAAACCCTCCCTTCAGAACTGCTGCCTCTGGGAGAGGCTCTGAACTCCCTTTCAGTGATTGGGGGGGGGAGATGAAAAATGGTCTGTTTCCCTGCACTAACAACACACCCTGACACTGCATTTTGAATGGACTGTGCTATTTGTAATGGCCAGACTTAAAGTGCTGTGTCACTGGTGGCTTAATATGTAACATTTTTCATAAATATTGTGTAATAGTACAAGTCTTTTTCCATAAAAATACAGAACAAGAGGAGACAAAACAACTGAGAGAAAATCACCTGAAAATATGGCGGAGAAAAATGCCACAATCAGAGACGTATGTAATTCACTTCTCTTATAATCCTGTTTTAAGCTTCTCCTTTTTCCTGCTTATTTGGATCCTGTGATTGATGAATGTTTATGGTGACTTCTGCATCTTAGTTGGAGGAGGAAAATAGTTTTCTGGCAAGTGAAGTCACCAGCCTCACAAGCAAAAATAAAGACTTGAAGGAGAAACTTCTTCAGAGTTGAGAAAGTGAGTATAATTTTAACTTAAGAACATTTTAATTATTTTCATTTCAAAAATGAAAGTGATTTATTTCTTCTTAGGTTTAGCTTTACAAGTACTAGGTATTTTATAATTAATTTTCCAGGCTCTGCCCAAGATGAAGAAGACCTCTGAAGTGAGAAACAGCTGGCTGAAAAAAATCCAAGGAAAACACAGGTATTATATAAATAAGGAGGTGTGATTAAATTAGTAACTTAATTAGTGGACCAAATTAGCGGATCAAGGAAATGCTGTGGATGTAGCATATGCAGAATTCAGTAAGACATTTGACAAAGTAGATCACAGCCTACATCTTGGTAAGATAGAACAATGTGGGATAGACAGAACCACCACCAGATGGATTCCCGCTTGGCTGACCAACCACACTCAGTATGTAGCCCTCAATGAAACCACATTTACCTGGAGGGAAGCCTGCAGTGGGATACCTCAAGGTTCTGTCTTGCCCTCCTCAATATCTTCATCTATGAGCTAGATGAGGGCATAGAAGGGGACCTGATCAAATTTGCATAAAGT
The DNA here is from genome assembly GCF_001527695.2 of Protobothrops mucrosquamatus. Taxonomy (NCBI): domain Eukaryota; kingdom Metazoa; phylum Chordata; class Lepidosauria; order Squamata; family Viperidae; genus Protobothrops; species Protobothrops mucrosquamatus. The sequence continues at coordinate 2,901 of NW_015389381.1, forward strand.
AAACAAAGGCACAGAATAGGCCGTACCTGGTTCAATAGTAGCAACTATGGGAAGGATCTAAGGATCCTAATGGACCACCACTTAACAATAGTAGTGTGCTACAGTTGCCAAGAAAGAAAACACAAATCTAGGCTGCCTCAACAGGGGGATTGCATCAAAATCATAAGTGATAGTACCGCTCTATACCACACGTGTGGCCCCATGTGAAATACTGTATCCAGTTCTGGTCATCACGATCAGAAAAGATGCTGAAAATCTAGAAAGAGTGTAAAGAAGAGCAATTAAGATGATAAGACGCCTGGAGCCTAAATTGTATGACCATTGGTTAAGGAAACTAGCTATGCCTAGCCCAGGGGTGTCAAACTGCCAGCCTGCAGGCCGGATGCATCATGCGGAAGCCGCACCCACCCCATTGCTGGCAATGGCAAAACAATCCCAATACAATGTGCGATGTCATGTGACATCACGAGTTTGACATGTCTGGCCTAGCCTATCAAAGAGAAAGATTAGCGGTGACTCGCTGTCTTCCAGTACTTGAGGAACAGTCATAGAGATGAAGGTGTTGACTTATTCTCAAAAGCACTTAAGAGCTAGCAAGAAGCAATGTGTGGAAGCTCTTTAAAGTATGATCCTATCTGGAAGTAAGAAATTTCCAGATAGTGAGAGCAATTAATCAATGGATAGCTTGCCTGTGGAGTGGTGGTGCTCCATCACTGGAAGTTTTCAAGAAAAGATTGGACATCCATTTGTTCAGGATGGTATAACAACTCCTGCTTTGGGCAGGGGGTTGGACTAGAAGACCTCCAAGGTCCTTTACAGCCATATGATTCTAAGTGATGAGAAAGCTGCTACTGTTAATCATAGCCATATTATGTATAAGGAAGGGGTGAAGGAAATGTATTCAGTTTTAACCAGATAGAGAAGCTACACTGGGGGGCCCTTAGTGCTCTCTGAGCTTGGTTGTTTTCTTCCAGACCTTTCATTACCCAAGTAAGTAACATCAGCAGTTCACCTTTACAGCCACTTATTCTTCTCTTACACTCCCTTCCCCCAATGAAGAAGGAGCATGGAGTGATTGCAAAAAATGTAAACAACTGGAAGAAGAAATCCAGAGGTTCCAGAAAGAGATAGAGAAACTGAAAATTGTAAGTATC
>NW_015389381.1:4219-22072 GCF_001527695.2 Protobothrops mucrosquamatus
CTTGGTTGTTTTCTTCCAGACCTTTCATTACCCAAGTAAGTAACATCAGCAGTTCACCTTTACAGCCACTTATTCTTCTCTTACACTCCCTTCCCCCAATGAAGAAGGAGCATGGAGTGATTGCAAAAAATGTAAACAACTGGAAGAAGAAATCCAGAGGTTCCAGAAAGAGATAGAGAAACTGAAAATTGTAAGTATCTTACATGTTGGTGAGAAATTAGAATAACCTTAGTAAATAAAATTGTATAATGCATTGAAAGTTAAATTTGATTGTGCTTCATCAATTTTGTTTTACAGGAAGTAGAGGAGGAGAACAAAAAACAAAAATGATGAAGAAAAAAATTAAAGAAATGTGCATAGAATTCTACAACATCTGCCCGGACAAAAAAAGGGAACCGGACAACAACAATGGTAAGACTTGTCCTTCTGTTTCTGGGAGAGAAAAAGATATGTTTCAATTGATGACTCTCTACTGTGAGAGTTTTACCCCAGATCTTGCCTTGCCATCCCTGCTGTCACTAGCCCCTAATAAAAGTTCCTTTTCAGATAATGCCTGTCTCAAGAGTTCTGCTTTCTTGGGAGGCTTAGCTGAGGTGGGTCCTTACAGACAGGAGCTTTATATCGTGAACTCATTTTACAAGAAAATAGACATGGAAGAGTCATTTGGGTACACAAGTGAAATTGACTACATCATGTCAAGTGATAAAACCATATTCTGCAATTATACTCTCATCAGTCGCTTTAATGTTGGAAGTGACTGTAGAATGGTACGAGCTGAAGTGAAGATAGACTGTTGAAAAGAGCATATGAAAATTATAAAGACGTCATGAAAAACAAAAATAAAGAGTGATAAGCAGTTAGAGAAGAACAGCGATTTTGAGATTAATTTACCAAATGGCTTCATTCTGTTGCAAGATTTGGAAAAGATGAACATTACGGACTAAAATGAACAAATAGCCCAAAGCGTCCTTGAATCTGCTATATCTATAGCACCTCCGAAAAACACTTTGTAGAATCAAAAATCTCTGGTGAAACTATTGATTTAATGAAAAAAATGACGGACAATGAAGAATATTGGAAGTTTCACTAATAAACTGGAGTATGTTGAAGTTTGCAAGACCATAAGAAAATGTATCCAAGAAGAAATGTGTCAGTTTAACATGTAGCTTGTGGAAACAGCAATTGTAGAAAAAAAAAGGGATTAATAGAGCAAAATACAAGCTTACAAATATAAGAAAGGTTTTTGCATTAAAATTTGAAGATGGGTCTGTGTGTAGAACAAGACAATAAATGTTAGAAATAATTGGAAAATTCTATTCTGAGCTATATAAAGATCAAGATCACACAAAACTAACAACACCCACAAAAGAGGAAATTCCAACTATCCTAGTAGAGGAAGTGTCAAGTGCCTTAAAATCAATGAAAAATGGCAAAGCTTCAGGAAGTGACTGTGAGGTGGTTGAAATGCTAAAAGCTGGTGGCCATAGTTTACACAAGATGCTAGCAAAACTAAACACGAGATGCTTCAGAGAAGAAAAAATACCAGATGCATGGAAAAATACTGAAGTGATTCTTATACACAAGAAAGGGGCTCAAGATAATTTCAAGAAGTATCACCCAATAAGTCTTCTTTCAGTCATTTACAAGCTTTCACCAAGATAATTGCAAAAAGAATATTGAGAACATTAAATGATGCCCAGGTAAAGGAGCAGGCAGAGTTCAGAAGTGGTCACAGCACAATGGATCACATCAGGTTGTTCAGCAAGTCATTGAAAGGCACAGTGAGTACACCATGTCTCTGTGCATGGCTTTCATTGAGTACAAAAAGTCATTTGACTCAGTATTCCAGCAAGAAATAATTAATGCATTGCTGAACACACTGTAGACACTGCTTACATAGACTTACTACAATCAATATATGAAAAAAACAATGGTGACAATTTGCCTTAATGATCTTAAAGTGGAAATCAACATAGAATGAGGTGTACAACAAGATGATACAGTATCACCTATCCTTTTCTCAGCCTGCCTTGAGGAAGTTTTTTGCAAACTAGACTGGGCAAAAGATGGAATAAAAATCAATGGTGCCTATTTAAGCACTTAAGATTTGCAGATGATGTTGTTCTCTTCTCACAAGACCCCAAACATTTACAAAGACACATACAAAAGCTGCACAAAGCAGGAGATCCATTTGGCTTAAAAATAAACCTGAAAAATAGCCAGGTTATGTTTTATAATTATATCTGAAGAACTAGACATAGTAGACCGCTACATATACTTTGGCCAACGGATCTCAATGGAAGATGATACAAAAAAAGGAAACTGAATGGTCTGTTAAATGTGGTTGGCAGGCATTCAGCAAGCTAAGCATAATTTTCAAGAACATTGTCCTCCTATGTTTGAAGAGAAAAGTTTTTGATCAATGTGTGCTACCTGTTCCAACATGGACACTAACCTCAAAATCAATGTAAAAGCTATAAATGGCACAAAGAGCTATGGAAAGATACATGCTTGGCATAAAAAAAAAAAACAAGATAGAAAGACCTGCACATGGATTAGAGTACAAACAAAAATATACGATGCCATCAGAAGAGTAAAAGAATTGAAATGGAAATGGGCCGGTCACATAGCAAAGAAGAACTGATGGCAGGTGGACCAGGGTTGTCATAGCACGGATTCCATTTGACAAAAAGCATCCACAAAAGAGACCTAAAACAAGATGGAGCAATGACATCGGCAAGTATTGTGGGCCCAAGTGCCAAAGGAAAGCTCAAAACCGTATTGGTTGGAAACATGCAGAAGAGGCCTTCATCCTGAGTGGCTAGACAATGGCTAGAATGATGATGATGATGATGATGATGATGATGATGATGATGATGATGATGATGATGATGATGATGATGATGATTACGCTCCTAAAGAAATTGCTTTTGGCATCCCCTTTCCTTCTGGAGGTCAAAGTGAGGAAAAGGCTTCCAGCAATTTGAATGCCAGGCAGGATGGTCATACCCTGCAAGCTTCTGCCCTGAAAATGGGTGTTAAGAAAGAAAACCTCAAGAACACCCAGGAGGAAGAGATGCCCAGCATTGCCAGCCAAGTTAATATGTTCCATCTGGCCAAGTGGAAACCACTGTCAGCAAATTTGCCTTGTTAGTCAGCAGGCTAGCAACAGCTTAAGAAAGATTCCATGGGTGGAAACCTTAAAGGGGAAAACAACTCACGAAACTAGGAAAAGTCTGAAAAATGAGATTATTAAAGACCAGTTTACCACAATAACACTGAGAAAGAAGATGGCAAGGAGGTGATAGATAGCAGGGAGAAAGTGGAACTGCTTAACTCTTTCTTTGCTTCTGTCTTTACACAAAAAGGAAAAAAATAATCCAACCTATCAAAAGCAGTATCGTAAAAGATAAAATAGGAATGCAAATCAAAATAGGCAAAAAATGGTAAGAGAACACCTATCCACTCCAGATGTTTTCAGATCACAGCCAGATGAACAGTGTCTCTCTCTCTCTCATGAAAAATAATTTACAGAAATAAATACCAGCTCGATCATCACCCGAGTTAGAGGGATAGTGCTAGGTGTTGGAATTCCTGGACATTTGATGAAAAATGGGCTTTAGAAATCATGGCTGCTGGTTGAGTAATCATGGCCAGCAGACTTGCCAGAAGTAAATCAAACTGTAAAGGCAAACCAGGGGGAATTCGAAGTAGAAGAAGCCAGCACAGCTATTGAATTGTTTATATTCGGAAACCAGGACCCTATTCTTTGCCTCAGAAACAAAAAAGTTCTCTAATGAAAGAAGTAGAAGAATTGAAATAAAGAATCATTGAGCATGTAGAACAGCAGAAAAACATAGGATAAAGTGGTTGGCATTGAAGCTTGTTCTAAAGAGACAGCTATTACAAGCATTAAAAAAATGCCAATACCACAATATCAAATGTAAGCACCAGCTCACTGCAAGAAACAAAGTAACTAATGTACAGCACAGCTGTAGTTATAACAAAACACCTATGATGAAAAATCAACAAAGAAGAAGAAAAAGCCAAACAGTGTGCCACCAAAATGGAAGATCAGACTGGAAAATAAAATCAGCAAGCTGAGATCAGATGCAAGCAAACTAGAACAGATGATATAAAAGAAGCTGAAGAACAAGAAGACCAAAGAATACATAATCAAGAAATACCACGAAATAAGGAAGATCAAGGAAGTACTGGAAATAATAAAGCAGCAAATAACAGCTATGGCCAAGAAGATTAGCAGTTACAAAGCTCGAATTGTAAATTATAGGCAGAATCTCCAATTTCAATCTAATTAGAACCAAGTGCCTAGAAATAATAAGAGTCAGTGGAAACATCACAGGTTTTTGTGCAAAAATCAAAGGCATAACTGAAGACAAGGTTGCTGGTCAACGGTGAAAGAATTGAGGAGGTTTAATGTCAAGAGACAAATCTTCCAAGGAGACTCACTATCACAAGTACTGTTTGTCATTGCACTGATTCCTCTGTCAACAATACTGCATAACTCAGGCCATGGCTATCAAACATCAAAAACGGATAATAACAGCTCTTGGCAATAGCTAAGATCAGGAAAGTTGAAGAAAGAGAGGCTAATTCTGGCTGCACAAGACCAAGCCTTAAGAACAAATGCATACAAAGCCAGAACTGAGAAGACAGCAACAGACATAAATGCTTCCTATGGAAAGAAGCTGAAGAAACTATGCACCACGTGATAAGCTGCTGCAAGAAGATCATGCAGACTGGCTATAAGCAACAGCATGACAAAGTAGCAACAATAGTGCCCTGGAAGATCTGCAAGAAGTATCATTTGCCTGCAAGCAAGAACTGGTGGGAGGACCATAAAATAAAGAAAGTCATAGAAAATGAAGAAGTTAAATTGCTCTGGTATTTTAGAATTGAAACAGGCAGGCACCTGTCACATAACACCCCAGACTTAATAACTGACAAAAATATGGTTGGAATTTATGCCCCAAATGAAAGACAAAAACAATTCTATAAAAAATTGCATAAGGCTATTGGAGAAATTGAAAATGAGAACATTTGCTTAATGGGTGATTTTAATGCAATAGTGGATAGAGAGTTACAGTAGATTATAAAAGTGGTATAACAAGGAAAGGAATTAGAAGAATACTACCCAATACCTTTTTTTAAATGGTGGAGGAATTTAACACACAGGATAGCTGGAGGGCGAGAAATTTGAAAACAAGGCAATTCATGTACTATTCTGGTCGCCACCTCTATCGTGGTCTAGATTTGATATGGCCTGGATATCAAAACAACTAAACCTGGAAGTAGAGGATATCACAATAGATACAAATCTATGGGCAGATCATAATGCAGTTATAATCAGATGAAAAGGACAGAAGAAAAGAAGGAGGTGGACCCTAAAAAGGGCAATTTTGAACCAAAAAGAATTTAAACTTAAGATGGAAGAGCAAATGTGTTTGTTCCTCCAAACAAACAAGAAAGAAGATACGAACAGCCAAAACCTATGGGATACAGCCAAAGCAGTTATGAGAGGAGTTGCAATTGCATACATGGCTAGTGATAATTTAAAAAAAGGCAACGCCAAAAAAGCTTAGAGGAAGAACATAGGAAATTGGAAATACAACTACCAAAAAAACCAGGATCTGAAACAACAATTAGATCTAATCAAACACAAACTGAATATTATGGAGAAGGAGGAACTGGCGCAGAAAATAAAAGATGCTAGACAAAAAATTTTCGGACATGCGAACAAACCTGGGCAATGGCTGGCCTACAGATTAAAGAAACAAAAAGATAAAAGATGGATTAGTAAATTATGTAACGAAGAGGGGGAGATGATTTATTAGAGTGAAGGGAAAAAAGCGTGACGTATGAATTTTATATGAAACTTTATAAAGATGAAGAAAGTATTAGCAAAGATAAAATATTACAGTGTCTCCAGAAAGCTGACCTACTGAAGGTCCCGGAAGAAGTCCAAAATATCTTAAACAAGGATATAACACTCCAAGAAATCACAGAAGCAATTAAAAAGAAAAAAAGCAACAAGACGCCAGGTCTAGATGGACTACCACCTGAAATATATAAGAACTTTCAAGAATTTTTAGGTCCAATCTTACTAGATGTATTCAACGAAGTGTTTAAAAAAGCCAAGATTCCAACCTCATGGGAAGAAGCAATTATTACATTAATACCCAAAGAAAATTCTGATTTAACACTTATCCAAAACTATAGGCCCATATCATTACTTAATTCAGACTATAAAATTTTTATGGCGATAATGGCAGAAAGATTGAAAAGGTTTTTGGCTGAATTTATCCATCCTGATCAAAATGGTTTTTTGCCTAGGAGGCAGATAAGATATAATGTCAGGATTACACTAGACATGTTGGAATACTATGAGACCCACAATGAAAAACATATGGCACTTGTTTTTGTCGATGCGCAGAAAGCATTCGACAATGTTAAATGAGATTTCATGTTGAATCAGTTAAAACATATGGAATCTGGCAAAAAGTTTATAAATATGTTCAAAGCAATTTATTTGAAACAGGAAGCAAAAGTAGCAATAAACGGAGAAACTACCAAAAGTTTTCAAATACAAAAAGGCACAAGACAAGGCTGCCCATTATCACCATTACTATTTGTCCTCTCTCTAGAAGTCTTGACTAGAATAATCCAGAAAGAAGAACAAATTAAAGGTTTAGAAATAAAAAAGGAAATATTTAAGTTACAGGCCTACGCAGACAATTTGGTTTTTATCATGGAAGAGTCCTTGAAGTCTGGTGTGAGGTTGTTGGAAGTATTGGGAGAATATGGAGAAGTAGCAGGTTTAAAGATTAATAAAGAAAAAACTAAAATGTTAGTTAAGAATATGACGAAACTACAAGAAACCGAGCTAGTTGGGAAATTAAATATTCAGATAACAAAGAATGTGAGATATCTAGGGATCCAATTGACAGCAAGATGTGTTACACTCAAAGGGGACAATTATGATAAATTAGTTGATCAAATTAAAACAGATTTAGACAGATGGAAAAATTTGCAGCTGTCCTTTATGGGAAGAATTGCAATAATAAAGATGAATGTACTATCTAAATTACTCTTTTTATTTCAATGTATACCAATCAAGATTAGGAAAGGAGTTCTTTGGAAATTTAAATAAAATTATATCTAAATTTATTTGGCAAGGGAGAAAATCGAGAATTAAATCTAAACTCTTACAGACTCTAAGGAAAGAGGTGGATTCGGCCTCCCAGATTGGGAAAAATATTATCAAGCAGCCACGCTCACCTGGGCGAAAGAGTGGATACATTTGAGAAATAGGAGATTATTAGCCTTAGAAGGCCATGATATACAGATAGGGTGGCACACAATTCTTTGGGAAAGAAAGCAAAAGGCTCATCAATACTTCCAGAAACATTACATCAGACAAGCACTACTAGATGTATGGGTTAGAATCAAAAAACGCAATTATATGGAAATCCTGAATTGAGTATCCAGATTGGAGATATTCATACACCCAAATTTTATGAAATTAGGAAAGGTGATCACATACAAAGACATCTTAGACGAAGGAGGAGAATTAAAATCGAGGAATAAGTTATTAGAAGAAGGGATAGAACTTGAATGGTGGGCGTACCTCCAAATTCAATTGCGATATATGAAGGATAAAAAAGAATGGGGAATAAAACTAGAACATACAGAATTAGATAAAATTTTATTAGGAATGGACGAAAAAGAGATAAAAAGGATATATCAATATTTATTGGAACAGGATATGTTGGAAGAGCAAGTAAAAGACACAATGTTAATTTGGAGTAAATTTTTTGGTTATGGTATTGATTTAGATAACTGGCAAGAATTATGGTAAAGGAATAGGAAACTCACATTAGCTACTGCGTACAAAGAAAACTTATATAAGATGTTCTACAGGTGGCACCTTCCCCCTGTGAGATTAGCTAAAATGGACAAAAAGATCTCACCAAAATGTTGGAAATGCAAAGAATCGCTAGGGACCTACTACCATATGTGGTGGGAATGTTCCAAAGCACAAANTATACCTATTACTACACATGCTAACAGCAGCAAGATTAGTCTTTGCACAGAGATGGAAAGATAATGAGACACCCTCAGAAGAAGAGGTAATAAATAAGATTTTATCCTGTGCTGAAATGGATAGGTTGACGTTAGAACTCAAGGACAAGAGTGAAATAGATTATTATGAAATCTGGAACAAATTGTATAATTGGGACAAGCTATTCTCTGTAAACAAGCAGCTAACCCCACACTCATCACCACTGATTATGTTGTTTAGCTGGGTAATGAAATGTCTGCAAGAAAACCATCAAGCACAGGAAACAATAAAAACTCCACAATTCAACCCTGAGCTTCATATATTCTCTGCTATTGGACAGTTCAGTATGCTGGTTATGGCCTAAACAGCATTGCAAGTTTTCCAAGTCTTCAGGAGAGGCCCTTCTCTTTGCTCTCCCTCTGTGACTAGCATGTTTGGGGAAGAGTGAGATTCTGCTGCAAAATTCCACAATTCCATCAGTATAAATTAGTCCCTTCTGCTGCCAGACTGGGAAGACACACTTTGGATATTTTACTCACTGCTGAAACTTATTTGAGAATATACAATCCAAAAAATTATGCAAATCTTTTGTCACTATCATTTACTCTCTCTCTCTCTCTCTCTCTCTCTCTCTCTCTCTCTCTCTCTCTCTCTGAAGCAATGGAACTACTCATCTCTATTCATACATTGTTATTTTTTTAAAAAAAAAATTGCTTTCTTCTCTGGAACTAGCCTCTCTAGAAATGTTAGATTGAATGAAAATAATTATGAAGAAGCATGGAGCTCTGGAAGCAGAAGTATGTTATCTTCTTTGTTTTGGAAAGGGGGAAAAGAATTAATGGAAATAATTATTTGTTGACCTTTATAAATAAAGCTATATACACATATGCATGTTTGTCTGTCTGTGTTTATGTTGTATGTGTGTTTATTGAGAGCTGATGTAGAGCAATAACTAAGATTACAAAATAAAAATCTCCCATCACTACCACCATCACATCAAGTCTTTCTTCCTTTGTGAACTCAGCAGGCCATCCATTATCTTTCAGTCTTCACTCAGCACTGTATCTTACAGGATTTTTGTTAGGACTCTAAGATGAAGGGGTCTTAGAAACATAGCAGTTGTGAAAATGTTCTATTCCATTTGTTGCAAGGCTATCCCCATACAATTTTAATATAGCTTAGCAATTAAAGGACTAAAACTATTGTATATATAGCTCAACATTTGTTATCCATTGCATATTTTAATGGATAGTAGTGTTTGTGTGCTCTTGTGCTGAATAAAGGACGGTGCCAGGCATGCCAGTGTGTGTGTTTTTGATGATAAAAAGTCTGAGTGCTTGCCAGTAGCAGCTTGCTGTCAGTAAAAATGCAATTGAAACAGATGCCAAGTGCGTCAACAGCTTGAGTGTGATAAATTTTTTATTTGTCAAAGGCACAAATCATAACAAAACTACATAGGTGCAAGCACATGAAGAAAAAAATTGTCACTATTATATTCAAAATCCAAGTTCAATAATGTTATCAATTCATACATTCTCCAGCTAAATTGTTAGCATCTTTTGTCTGAGAAGAAATATCAGAATGAATGTACTGAGCAGTTATTTATTCCGTTTACTGAAATTCATTGGCTGTTTTGATCTGGTATGTACCATCAAGATTGAACTGAATTTAAGCGTAGAGAATAAGAAAGATGCCTCTGACAGATATAGGCTGGATTTGTGACCAATGGAACAAGGGCCCAATCATGGCTTACATCCAAAATAAGAAGACATGCCGAAAAGGCTGAGGGAGATATCTCCCTAATTCGTCTAAGGAAAAGGTGGAGTAAGATTTGTAGAATAAAGCACAGCCAGGTATGGAATGTTTGGCTATTTAGCCAATATTAATAAAAACTAATTTTACCTTTCTTGGGGACCTGATTTCTTGATTTGGGAACTTGGTAGCAGTCCTATCAAAGGAACTGTTGGTAAAATATTCTAGGTGAGATTCTTGCACTAAAGGTGAAAATGAATGGTTCTCATCTCTTTCTACTATTTCTTCATTTCCCCTTGGGCCACTTCCCTCTCTCCTTCCCTCTCAGTATGTATTCCACGCAGCTGACGAAATGGCCTCTGATGGATAAACCCTTATACAACAATAAATGTGCCATTCTTTAAGGCTACAAGAATTTTGTTGTTTTTAAGCTGGCATGTAATGGCTTCCTTGTTAGGAAATTAGTTAAACTCTTGCCACATAAATTTATTTCTATGAGAAAAAAATATAAAAAATAAGATTTCACAGGAATGAAATTAGCACTGTTTATATTTATTAATTGTCAGTAAGTATTGTTATAATCGGCTGGGCTACACTAAACACACTGACCCAGCAGAAGAGATTCATGGGTGAATGTGTATTGATCTTATATTTCTTTCATTTTGAGAAATCTAGCTTGATGTGTATGTCAGCTAAAACTACATAACGTTCACCATCACACCAGATTGTGAAGTGATTGAATCTCAGTTGTGTGACCCACAAGCTGCAAAAGTGGAAAGTGCTCAGATTGTAAAGTTATTTTTTTCAATGCTATTTATTTTATTTTATTATTTTATTATTTTATTATTTTATTATTTTATTATTTTATTTTATTTTATTTTGTATTTTATTTTATTTTATTTTATTATTTTATTTTATTATTTTATTTTATTTATTTTATTTTATTTTATTTTATTTTATTTTATTATTTTATTTTATTATTTTATTTTATTTATTTTATTTTATTTTATTTTATTTTATTTTATTTTATTTTATTATTTTATTTTATTTTATTTTATTTTATTTATATGCTGCTCATCTCACTCTGAAAAGCAACTCTGGTTGGACCTAATTTTCGATAATTGCTAAGCAGGGCAATCATTAAGCACACTCTGCCTCTACTGCAAAATAGAAACACCTACTACCTTTGGTCCCCTTTTTGTAAAATATTAAATACAGTATAACTGTCACCTTTTCAAAGCACAGATCCTCTTTTTAGATGCTTAGTGATGGAAATTCTGGTCCCAATTACCATAGTTAACCAAGGACCACTTGTAGCAGGGTTTTAAAGTTTATATTGGGATGGAGGAGGTGAGCTTCAGTACGTTTAAAAGTTTCATCATCCAAGGATGTAAGTATTGCTTATTTTTATTTTCATGTCAATACAGGTGGTCCTTGGCCTACAACCATTCACTGTTTGAAGTTACAACAGTACTGAAAAAATGTGACTTATGATCATTTTTCATATTTAAGACTGTGGCAGCATCCCCATGGTCACATGATCAAAATTCAGGCACTTGGCAACTGGCATGTATTTATGACAGTCACAGTCTCCAAGGGTCATGTGATCACCTGTTGCGCCTTTCTGACAAGCCAAGTTAATGAGGAAGCCATTGACTATGTTACTAACTTACCAACTGCAGTGAGTAACTTAGTAACTGTAGCAAGAAAGGTCATGAAATGGGGCAAAACTCACTTAACAACTGTCTTGTTTAGCAACAGAAATTTGGGGCTCAATTGTGGTCGTACGTCGAGGACTACCTGGTGTATGTGTGTGTGTGTGTGTGTGTGTGTGTGTCTGTGTGTCTGTGTGGATGAGTCTTGTCTGTACAGTATCATTGCTTTTGAATGTAGCTTAGCTTAGCAACTACAATGGAAAAGAAAATGAAAACTTTAAGGAAAAGGTGATTTGAGAGCAAAAGTGAGAATAAGAGGTTCAGGTGCCTCAAGGCACTGGTTTTATGCATAGGAAAGATACTCGGTGTGCATGCTGTATTGTGTAGGAATGCTTTGACTGCAACTTATCCAGAAACAGCAGGGCCGGAGACCAGGTCTTTGACCCTGTCCTAACACGCAGTTGACCCTCTCTGTTTATTCAAGAACTTGCCAGAATCTCACATCCAAATTGGCTACTGAAACTGCCAGCAGCAAAAAGGTCTCTAGCCCAGAAGTCAAAGCTCCCTCTGATAAAAAAACCCAAAGGTAATTTCCAAACTCAGGTTTTTTGCCAAGTCGGTACGCAAATGAATTTCAGCTGCTCTGTTATTCTCTTCTTTTTTTAATTAGAAATGTAACATTCAGACAGATTTTGTTGGCTTGTATTTCATTTTATAACATGAATTATTTAGCATTTATTAGAGGTCTATAAAACTAGCTGCTCAGGCATTATACAACCTTTTAAGCACAGAGCTTCATCACAATAAAATCTGGTAATAAATCTAAGACTTATGTAAATAAAACAAATGGCAGCGTAATAAAATGCAACTGAAAATATAGATAGGACTAAAAATCAGTGTTAAAAGACAGGAAATGATATTTTGGGCCCGCCAAATATTAAATATTTAAAAGGCTTGATAGAAACAAAACTATTGAAATAACATCAAATAACAACTACAGTACTGACATCAAAAAGGGGTCTTTTGGGGTGGTCAAACAATAAACAACAGCATAATCAAGAACTACCAGGAAGAAACCAACTGTGCCACCAACACTGAAAGGGCAAACAACTTTATATAAAGAGAGCAATTCCCACTTCTAGCACTGATGATGTTATTTAGTTTGGTAATGAAATGTCTGCAAGAAAACAACCAAGATCAGAGAGCATCATGGACCTCTCATTTCAACTCTGAGCTAGAAATGTTCCCCTGGTAATATATAAAGAGGGCCAAAAGCAGATTATAATAACCATGGCTACGTCACACAAACTGGAGGAGCTATATCATTAGAATAGCTATGGGTGTAATTTTTAGGATGGTCAATCTTTTTTCTGATTAAAAAAAAAAACATTAAGGTATAAGTTTGAAGACCCCTAGGTCTCCTGTGTTGAGCAGGAGGTTGGACTAGAAGATCTCCAAGGTCCCTTTCAGCCCTAGGATTCTATGTTCTATTATGTATGTCTGTATTAATACACATAGACATTTGTGTGTGTGTGTGTGTATTTTCTTCAGCCTATTTTCACAAGATGGACCCACTCAAAGAAGAATCTGGGGTTTTAGTTCGGCTAAGTGACATGCTGTCTCTACACCAATTACTATATTTTAACTGTGGGTTGGTAAGATTTGACTCTAAATCCTGACCAAGTGCCTTAGACCAGAACATGCCTGGAGAAGACAGAACAGCCCTCCAGGGTTTTGGTGGTGTGACCACAGATGACATTTATGGAAACTTAGGCAAGGAGCTTTCTTTAGCATCAGTTCTTGGTTTGGGTTTTTTTATTTGGTTTCGGGTTTCTGCCGTCCTCTTGAAGAAAGAAGACTCTAGAAAGAGTACAGAGAAGAGCAACAAAGATGATTAGGGGACTGGAGGCTAAGACACATAAGGAACGGTTGCTGGAATTGGGTATGTCTAGTTTAATGAAGAGAAGGACGAGGGAGGACATGATAGCAGCCTTCGACTATCTCAGGGGCTGCCACAAAGAAGAATTGGGGGTCAAGCTATTCTCCAAAGCGCCTGAGGGCAGGACAAGAAGCAACAGATGGAAACTAAGCAAGGAGAGAAGCAACCTAGAACTAAGGAGAAACATCCTGACAATTAGAACAGTTATCCAGTGGAACAACCTGCCTCCAGAAGCAGTGAATGCTCCAACCCTGGAAGTTTTTAAGAAGAGACTGGACAGCCATTTGTCTGAAATGGTATAGGGCAGTGATGGCGAATCTTTTAGAGAATGAGTGCCCAAAAACTGCCCCCCCCTGCTCCATCCCCTGCCCCGACCCTGCTCCGCCCCCATCCCACCTGCCCACAGGGTCACTCACCGCCTCCAGGGCCTGCTGCACATCGCCCAGGCAGCCCAGCAGCACCATGGCAGCCACGCCCTCTGCCCACGCCCTGCAGCATCAACTGTGCGTGATGGGGCGTGAGGGCAGAGTCTTGTCTACGCTGCCTGGCTGCCATGTCCTTGGCTGCGCTGCTCCACGTGGGCCACGCTCAGGGGCGACTCTCCTCCAGGGGGGCTGCTAGTGAGGAGGGGGTCACCGGGGGAGGCAAGGCTGGGGCAACGACATGTGTGCCCACAGAGAGGGCTCCGAGTGCCGCCTCTGGCACCCGTGCCATAGGTTCGCCACCATTGGTGTAGGGTTTCCTGCCTGAGCAGGGGGTTGGACTAGATGACCTCCAAGGTCCCTTCCAACTTTATTATTATTATTATAATACATTAGGGGGAAAACTCTTAGAATGTCATAAAATTGTGTTGTTTAGAAGGCATCGGAATTTCATTTTAATGTGTGCCACTCTATATACAGAAAAATGTCAATAAAGGTTATCTTGTACCTTATCTTAATGGAAACTTAAGGATAGTGCAAGATATGAATAAGTATCACCTCTGATATCAGAGGCCATATTTCTCTAATTTATTGATGGGCTTAGGAGGCACTCTAACCTTCTGCATCAAAACAGAATTAATTCAGCTGACTTCTGACAGTTCTTAGCCAGTGGGCACACAACATCAGTAATCGGACAAAACGGCTGTCATGAGGGACTTGGCCAGTCACAGAGCATTTATCTATCAGAACTCAGACTGATAAAGTTGCTCTCTGGCACACTCTCTACTGATGCTTTTTACCACCTGAGCTTAACTTTATCCTTTTGTTTTTCTTCCAGATAGAGGCTTACTAAACTCCCTTAACATTATGTATTTTCTGGAATCTATGTGAGGTCAAGAAGCATCTTTGGAAAGATAGAAATTCATTCTATGTTCTGCAACATGATCACTTTTTCTTTATTATTATATTATTTTTAAGTAATTACTTTGACTTTATCATCTTATTCCTCCATATAGTCTTAACATGTGAAGCAACAACAGATAATTATATTTCATTCAGATTTTCACTGTGGTGTTCTGTTTGCGACTAAGGTCTTTTCCTAATCTTCCACGTCATTGGAGACCCAACACAAAATCTTTATATATACCAGACTAGAGTTTCTACTGAACAAGCAGAAGTCCAGGGGAGAGTTGACTCCCACCCCTGGCCCATAAAAGGGGGAATCATTGCACCAGCATGAAATTGTAAAAATGAAACCTATTCTGCAATAGCCAGGGATTTTGTTAGCTTGTATAAGAACTAATGCAGCATAAATAGACAAAGCTTTGGCTTTTTTTAATATGTAGATCTCTGTTGATGTAGAGCAGGAGTGTCAAACTCACTGCATCATGTGAAGTGTCACGACGTATCGTGACTTTTTTCCCCTTGCCAGAGCTGGGGTTGGTGCAGATTCTGTGCGATGCATCTGGCCCATTGGCTGGCAGTTTGACACCCCTGATGTGGAGTATTTGATATAAGATTCTCGGCTACACTTTGTGTAATTGACAACTGACTCACATTTATGATGGTTGCAGTGTCCCGGGATCACGTGATCATCTTTTGTGACCTTCTGACAAACAAAGTCAATGGGGAAACCAGATTCACTTAACAACTGTGTTACTAATTTAACAACCTCAGTGATTCACTTAACAACTGTGCCAAGAAAGTTGTAAAATGGGGCAAAACTCACTTAACAACTGTCTCACTTAGCAACAGAAATTTGGGGCTCAATTGTGGTTGTGAGGACTATCTGTATTATTATTATTGATAGATTATATTTTAGTTGTTGTATTTCACCAAAGAGAGAGGGAAAGGAAGGCAGAGAAATCCAGGAAATCCACCAGGCTAGACACGCATTACTTACTTCACACAGTCCTCACTATACACAATAAAAATGAGAATAAGCAAGAGTGATTTTATCCACAAAATGTTTAGCCTGCAGGGAGATTTTCTGATCCATCTTTCCCAAAACGGAGAAAACTTCATTTCTTTTTCTTATCTGATGCCTTTCATTTCTTTAGCTTATGGTTTCTTATTGCTTTCTGCATTTTTCATAATGTTACTTATCCCAAAAGAACGTAGTGTGTTCAGTATCTATGTATTTATGTATATATTACTTATTGAGAAAACCAAGCCAGTCATAGCAGGAGAATTGAATGTTTTTCCCTTCACACATAAATATATAATATAATTATGGATGCTATAATCAATTCTCAGTTATACCCGTGCAAGATCAAAGGTAACAAGATTGCAGAAATGTCAAAAACAGTACTATTGGTCTAGTAGAATAGTTATTATAATTAATCACTCAAGGAATAACATGACAGGTCACAACTGAGAATTCTCCAATACCTTGTTTACAAACAACATCTATCCACCACAGTCTTGCAAGCGCAAATGAATGGGCTAATGCAATCTTCTCCAGCTTTAGATGTTCTCCAGATGTGTGAGCTTCAGTCCTCAGAATTCAAATATGTTTTTATCAACTCATGATTTAACACATGTACATAAAGAGCATATACAGATGTTTTGTTTTGGTGTTCTGAAATGTGCACAATTATCATAAGTGTGAATCTGCATCCTGAAACAACTACTCTATTTTAAAAATCTTTAACAGTAAAGGTGATTAGAATGTGTTTAATTCTGCTCACAGATTATTTTTTTAGGTTTTCTTAACTCTTACAAAATGTGACTATCTCATATGATGTTTACTTTTTAAAATGGTAACTTACTGATAATCCACTATTGGCTCTATCATATCTATGGTGTGATTATTACCTAAAAATGAACATGTCTGTATCTAGTAAGATTGACTGACCTTATGTTGAAATTTATGGCAGTGCAGATTTCTGTACACGGATGAAGCAAATATTATTTCATCTCATCAGACTGGAGAACAAATTGTCAATAATATGCCACTAATAGAAAATTTACTGTACTTTCAGATTGAATTAGAAATTGTTAAGTCCGGAGAATAATGGCGCTTGAGACGATGCATTTCTAACAAGTCTTTATTCTCTGCTTCCAATCTACGAACAACCCGAGCAGAGGCACGCAGGCCTCTATTTATACCTTCTGATCCCCGGGCAAATCCAACCAACCACTAGGCGGTCTTTTCCCGCCTTGCGCATGCGCGCAAGGCCGGCGCCACTCAGTCTGGTCCCGGGCAGCTTTTGCAAATGCCCGGGACTCTTGCAACATCCCGAGCCTGCTTTTGCAGGCTCAGGACACAACACCCCTCCCCCCTAGATAAAATAATACTGCGCCCACATGGTCGCCATCATAATAATGGTTTGTATAATTAACTGTTGAATTAAAGTCACACAGTGTGTGTAAGGTGTGGGGCTGTTCTGTCATACAGAGACCCAATGGCCCCAACCCGTTTCCGTAGAGTCAACCAGCCTGGACCTCTAGCTCAGTTATTACTATATACATGCTCACCTTACGTAATCTGCAAGGTATTTGGGAGGGCCTTTGACCCTTAGCGACCTTCTCGGACCTGGGGAACTTGTAGTGTTTTCCCCGTTGCTTCCCACACTAGGTGAATTGACCTGTGGTTGTCTTGTGACTTCTGTTTGACTTTCCTGCCTGTCTCCTAGGCTCGAGAAATCAGGACTCTGCCGATCGCTATACCTGGTTGACCTACCACCTATGGAGTTTTCCAACCCCTCTGAACTCATCTCCATGTTTCCTGATGGAGTGTGGTTTTCCCGGCTCCTTTCTGTAGTGATATGGTCTAGGGATACCTCCCTGTTAGCCCTTAAGCGTGGGGACATCCTTCTATGAGCCATTTCTGCAAAGGACGTGTTCCCCCTTTGTTTTGCCTGCTCTCTTGCATATTGTGAGTTGTGAGTATGCTCCCAGTTATTCTCCGTGTCTGGAGTATTGTTTGTGAGGTGTGGATAATTAGTATACCTCCGGTGGGACTCCCAGGCTGGAGTGCGTGTGGGGGTGTCTGTGTGC
>NW_015389381.1:24086-28288 GCF_001527695.2 Protobothrops mucrosquamatus
TTTAAGGGGTTTGTGTGTGCCTATTCTTAAAATGTTCCGGCGTGTTGCACAGAACCCCACCCTGTTTTGACTGGGCACCCTGGTACCTTTCAGATTCAATTCTTCCTTCGGTTGTACCTTCTGTCGACCCAGGCAGACCGCAGCGATGTGGCCTTTCTTCCCGCACGCTCGGCAAATGGCGGAACGGAATTGACATTCCACTCGCTTGTGGCATCCACCGCATCCAAGGCAACGAAGCTCAGCTGGGCCCTTGTCCTGACGATCTTTGGACCTCCTCCCAGCTGCTTGGTAAAGCTTGTCCACCTCTTCTTCAGGATCTTCTTCCGAATCCTCTCGCATATCTTCCTTGTGGATGGTAGCGGTCTCTGGAGCGCTTCGATTAGGCCGCATGTTCTTGACCGCCCCACCTGCAGCTTCTTCTGCTGAAACCTCTCGCAGAGCATCTTGGAAAGAGACATCTTCCTTGGCGAACAGCTTCTGCTGTAAGTCCCTGTTCCTCAGTCCGCACACAAAACGATCACGCAGTCTTTCCTCTAAATCCTTGAAATCACACGGTTTAGCTGCTCTTCTCAAAGCTGCAATGTATTCTTTTGCTGATTCCCCAGCTCGCTGATCCCTCTGTTCAAATGTGTGCCTCCAAGCAATGACAGATTGCTTGGGCTGGAAGTGTTCCTTTAAAACTTTCTTCAGATCGGAGTATGACACCGTTTCCAGCGAGGCCGGGGCGATTAGGTTCTCGGTGATCTCAAAGGTGTCTTGCCCACAAACGCACAACATTGTGGCAGCCTTTAAGCCTTCCTCCCTTATCTGGTTTACGCGGAAGTAAGTCTCGACTCTTGCAACATAAGATTCCCACTTCTCGGGGTGAGAGACGTCGAATTCCGCTAAACGCCCAACTTTCGCCATGATCGAGGATCAGGGTCTTCTTCAGCCGCACGCACCCTCCAGCGATTTCGTACTGGCAGGATAAACGCTGACTTCAACGCCGTTGTTCCTCTTCCGGACTTCTTTGGGTGAGTCTTCAAGCTTCCCTAGCTTTATAGACTGTATCCCATCCTCATCGCCAGTGTTAAGTCCGGAGAATAATGGCGCTTGAGATGATGCATTTCTAACAAGTCTTTATTCTCTGCTTCCAATCTACGAACAACCCAAGCAGAGGCACGCAGGCCTCTATTTATACCTTCTGATCCCCGGGCAAATCCAACCAATCACTAGGCGGTCTTTTCCCGCCTTGTGCATGCGCGCAAGGCTGGCGCCACTCAGTCTGGTCCCGGGCAGCTTTTGCAAATGCCCGGGACTCTTGCAACGTCCCGAGCCTGCTTTTGCAGGCTCAGGACACAACAGGAATATACCCAGTAAAATCATAAAATAAACAATGTGCACAAATATCATAACATTATTCCTATTTATTGAAGAAGAACTGTAAAACTATAAACATAAAAAATATTAACAACTAGCAACCCTAGTTAAATGTGATTTGTATATTGCTGAATCCATCAATTCTACTAAGTTTGGATAGCTCGGTATGAACTATTTATTTATTCATTCATTTATTAATGTGAATTATATTCTACTTTTCTATCCAGAGGTAATCATGGTGAACTGATATATTTATACAACACATGTCAATCCTGTCATTAAAGCCTTCAGAAATAAGAAATTATTTTAGAAGTCTCATTCAGCAAAACTATGCAGTTATAAAATAAGTGCTATTTCCTTGAAATTCATAGATTTCCAGTCTCTGTTACAAAATATAATTATCTGAAATTTATTTTCAAAAATGCTATAATAGCATCAAAGTATAATTACACTTTGAAGTTTCAATAGAACTGAATAAATGTAAAAACATATGCTAAGATGTTTGTTTATAACAGCAATCTTTTTTTTTTTCAGGCCAAAGTCTGTCTTTTAGATGGAGCCTGAACCACATTCTTCACAGTAAGTGAGGACTTAAATTTGATCCAATTTCATTTTAATTAAAATTAACTAGGAGGTATTATTTGTCCTCATTTTTCATCCAAGCATTACCACTTGGTGGTGTTTGTTGCAGTGACTTTGGAACCACAATGCAATCTTTACAGATTTACATCCCATAAAATAGAAATTGATAATGATATGGTTTACATATCTCAGATATGTGACATATTTCTATGTACAGAGTTGAAGGACCTGGGACAAATGCAAAGGAGAACAATGGCACCAATCATCAAACTAGTGCAGTAGGAAGGCTGTTATTCTCAAATCATAACAATGGTTGAGCACGGTACATTCTCCTAGAATGCAATTTATTTTACACAATACTTGGGCAAATGCTGATAGATGTTGGGAAAGGGAGCCAGAAAGGAAGGAGTGGTCAAGCGGGGAACAAGCCTTGAGTCTTTGTGCAGCCAGAAAAGGCATAAGACTGATACCACCCCTATCCTCGATCCATTAAACTTTATCTGTTTGTTCCCAAGGGAAGTCCTGCAGTCTGGGAAGATTCTTGTAATACAGATAGAATACAATAAAGCTGCTGACTTGGACCTTCACGAGTGGATCTGGTTGCTTGTGCCTGACATAAATGGTGATTGACAGCCTAATAAAAGCCATTTGGATCAGTGCAGGAAAATAATTATGGAAAACCACATGCTTCTGATCCTTTCATAACTGAAAGAGAAACTGTATAGAAAAAAATGAGTAAATAACAAGATCAAGTAGGTGGAGATACAAACAACTCCAACTTTCAGTGTTAATCATGTGGGTGGAAGAAGCAAAGGATGGTCAGCTTGTCACAGAATACTGAGCTTATTCTACTGATATATTTCTCTGAACACTGAGTTAGGTTGCTTGTGCACATGCACAATTCTTGATGAAGAGAATGTGTTTCCTTTTTTGTCTGGAAGGGCAGCAGTCTAATTTGGACATCTGTCTGCTGTGCTTCACTTCATCAAAGAAACCCAACACCAGTTACTTATTTCACTCTAAATTCTACTGAAATCAATGGAGTATTCTTCAGGGGTACATATATCCCAAATTGCAGCTTTAATCAAGGTAAACCGAAGACACCAAAGGAGAACCAAAGGAGAAATTTCCCAACAGAACAATTAATCAGTGGAACGGCTTGCCTCCAGAAGTTGTGAATGCTCCAACACTGGAGATTTTTAAGAAGAGATTGGACAATCATTTGTCTGAAATGGTATAGAGTCTCCTGCTTTAGCAGGGGGTTACATTGATTAGAAGACTTCCAAGGTCCCTTCCAGCTCTGTTATTCTGTTGTTCTAATACAAGTAAGAATTAACCTTGAAATTGGTATGCCAAATCATTTATAGTCATAGTAGTTTACACTGATACTACAATAACAGTTTATTATATTCATGAAGTCCTCAGACAGTTAAGCTTATATCAGAAATAGCTAGCAAACCATTGAAGGAGCTCATACTGTTTTGAACAGGAAAATGTGTTCCTTGTCATTAAGCTTCTTCAGGTTTTTTTTTTCAGACTCTCAGATTGTTAATTAAAACTTTCATTTTGGATATTATTTCAAAACAGTCCACATTTCAAACACCTGAAGGTATGAGTTTCAGCAGCCCAATGCTACAAAACGAAAACTGAATCACATAGTATATTTAATGAAATTCTGCTGTTTTAGTTCCCACTATTGTTATTTTTATTTCTATTTTCTGGTAGCAATGCAAAGATACTCTCCTACTTCTCACATATATACAGCAAAATGTTTTAAGCCTCGTGCATTACTGCAATTCTGCCCCAAGAAAGCCTAATTTTATACATCTGAGTTACCGTACTTATATAAGTTGGGAAATTCAAAGAACATACCAAAAGATTCTAAAATGATCATTAGATTACTAAAATTATCATTATAGGAATCTGAGCTCAATGTAATTTGAAATATCAAAACTGTTTGTTTTCAAATCCACTTTTTGATTTTTTGATACTAGTTGGAATGTTGTTCTGTCCTCTGATAAAATTTTAGATGAGGAAAAAAGAAGCGAACCATGCTGTGAGAAGAGAATGAAAACGACAAGTTGAGTGGGAATCTCCTTTCAGCATGCCTCAATATTTATTTCCATTCCATAAATTAATCTCAAGGATAAATAAACTTTGGTCCAATAAAGAAAAAAGATTTTTATTTTATTTTTGTTTCTATATATTACACATCTCCTTTTAATAATCTAGTATATAAACTGAATTTTAGTATAGCAAAC
>NW_015389381.1:28735-32277 GCF_001527695.2 Protobothrops mucrosquamatus
AGAGAATGAAAACGACAAGTTGAGTGGGAATCTCCTTTCAGCATGCCTCAATATTTATTTCCATTCCATAAATTAATCTCAAGGATAAATAAACTTTGGTCCAATAAAGAAAAAAGATTTTTATTTTATTTTTGTTTCTATATATTACACATCTCCTTTTAATAATCTAGTATATAAACTGAATTTTAGTATAGCAAACTTAGTATGTAATTTGGGCCCAGAATTCAAAACCTTGCTCAATTTTTTTCTTTGATAGGGTTATACCCTGTCTTACTTCCAGGAGATTCTGGTGACTTAGTCTGAGAGAGAATGATTGGCAAAAAATCATCCAGTTAGTTTATGGGAACTGAGATTGGTTATGAATTGAGATTGCCCAATCCCAGTCCAGCCCACTCATTTGGGTCATATCAGATTGACTTCAGATGGGTCTTTGTTTGACTTCAAAGGTGACACTAGGACATGTTTTTATTCATGTTTTGTTGCTTCTGCCACAATTGTTTACAACCAGTGTTGACATAACACCCTGATCCAGTGGTGGGATTCAAATATGTGAACAACCGGTTCTCTGCATGGATGCTGTTTCCGGAAGTCCATTAGCTACCGGTTCTGCCGAACTGGTGCGAACTGGCTGAATCCCACCACTGCTCTGATCTAAAAAAACTCCAAAAGCAACATGTTTTAGCATAATGTATGAATCCAGTTACTTTGGCAGCCTCCCATACTTCACTGATAAGTTATGAAGATAGAATGACAAAATTCCATAGAAGCCCTTTGCTCAAAGGTAGAATGGAATTCCATCAGAAAGAGGATTCATTAAGGGATTCAATTCACAGACCACATATACTGTATTTATTATTATTATTTATTATTTTTCTTAAATTTATTTGCCACCTATCTCACTGTGGGACTATGCTAGGCGGCTTACAACAATAAAAAGAAGAAATGAAAAGAGTGAACAGAAGTAAGATAATAGTGCAATGAAATAAACAATGAAAAAGAACACAATGAGAAATACAACTATATGTTTCGTTTTCCTAGCTTGTGGGTTGGTTTCTGAACGTTTTGTTACCAGCTAGGCAACATCTTCAGCAACCTGGTAACAAAACGTTCAGAAACCAATCCACAAGCTCGGAGAACAAACCTTCACCCTCATCCTATACCCGAGCTACAGATATTCACCACTATTGCAAACTATATGATTACCAAAAAACAAAGATGCTGCTTTGGCTGTTTCCTAGACAGTGTGAGAAGCTCAAAGTTATCCAGTCAGCTTTATGACTAGAATCCACAGTTCCTGGTTTCTAGGTTGATGACTTAAACACTGCATCAAAATAGCTCTCCTGATATATCTGCATCCTGAATTTGTCTTCAGTGTAATCAGTGTTCATAATGAAACAGACTTCTGAAAGTTGTTATGAACACTATTTTAACCTACTCGGGCCAGAGATGTAGACTCTTACTTCACGTGTCTTTAGGATTTCAAAAGATTGATAATGATTGAAAAAGGGAAGACTTTAGAATTAAGGCTTGAAGCATTTTGGGAGAAGATCTTTGGAATATATTAAGCTCTGCCTTGTATAGAGCTCATCAGACAATTCTGGTCAAATCCTACAACAAGATCTCATTTTCAGTTTTGATTATTTAGACACGTCTTATACAAATAATTTTGCAAGTGATTTTGCATAATAGGGTACCCTTCTAAAATATCAGCTCTATGGTGAAAGTCAATGAGGTGTTGTATAGTTTAATAAGGGCTGAATTGGATAAATTTTAAAAGCATATTGGCAGGTTGGGCAAGGAGGCTGGAACAATAGTTTCATTTCATTAACCTTTAATAAATTGCTTATTCTGAGTCCAGAAATTTCCTGTTCTCAACTGAATGATTTTTCCTAAGTTAATGGAAATTGTCTGTATGCCTGATTGTGTGCTTTTAAAATCAATTAATATTACATTTTGCAGTGTACAACTTTCTTCAGACTGTAACAGCGTAACAGTACCTTTCTTGAGTAAAATAAAAGTACTTTGAGAAGTAAGTAAATTTAGTGGCTGTAGATTAAAGTTAAATTGCAAACCATGGCACAATACTTAAACATTTAAATTAAGGCTAATTGATTATTTTTGAGCATGTTACTGGAAATGTCTAGAAGTTCTGCCCAGCAACAATTACACAGTATGTTGTAAATCTCATTTTGTGGAAGGGGGAAAAAGTTATTTCTGTTTAAGGGTTGTATGATTAAAGCCACCGGTGATTTATGCATAACATTTTTTTACATGGCACTTCAGAGTTCCAGGCATCCCCTGGAATCCAAATGGATCAATTATCTAGGGCAGGGCAGGCAAATGGATCCAATCTCCTTCTAGATGCTAATGCCATCAGTGAATTCCATGGACACCAGAGAATGATCTGACTGTGAAAAGGAATGATATTAAAGTTTCTCATTCTAAGGCCACATCTGAATTGTTCCATACTAGCATTTACATAGCATGTAACCTCTCACATGGATTTGGGTCCTAAACTCAGGGCGAGGCCATGATTCTCATAGATGCTATGACTCATAATCTTCCTTCAAATTGGAATTCTCTAGGACAAGAAAACTGGGATAATTATCTAGTAATGAGGGCCAGCAGCTTAAGCACAGGCAAAGCTCTGCAATACAGAAGGTAGTATAACAGCAGTATCTCCAGATTGTTCCTTAAGGCCAATGGTACCAATAGGGTTTCATATCTGGTTATCTGCAGAGTCAAGTACTGCCTCCCAGGTTATCATTGCTGCCCCTCCTCCCCTGCCATGGGGTTCCTGTTCATAAAAAAAACCCTAAATCCAGTCTAGAGAAGGAAACAACTTGGGTCCCAAAATGAGATCATAGGGCCAGAATAAAGGTTGTTATCGAATTTCCAATCACTCTTCCACATAAGTTGTGTATTCTATGCCTTCCACTATGTCTACAAATCACCATCTCTGCCCATCACCATCATTATCCTTCTTCTTCCTCTTCAGACCTAATTACTACATGAGACTCAATGGGGTTATCCTTCTTACTCTCTACCTACCAATACCCAAACTTCAGTTAATACTTGGTGCCTGCTTAATTTCTTCTTTGGCTGTTATATAGACACACCATCCAACTAGTCAATAGATACACCACCTATCAGCAATCTAGTACCCCAACCTGTTTTCCCAACAAGGCCTGGCTTTACTCTGTCTCTATATGGATGAGCCTCTGGTCTCTCTAAGGCTAGGATATGCTTGTACAAATATAATTTAAAATTAACATTCTTTTTTTCTCTCTCTCTCTTGATTTCTTTAAGGAAACATTTTAGTTCCCTGCATATACAAAGCTCATGTGAAATGACTTTGATACAGATTATGAATTGATAAATGAAAATATAATTATTCTTTTCTTTTTTAGCTGTGAGTAGGATACTACATTGAACTCTGTAAGAGAAATATAATAATAATAATAATAATAATAATAATAATAATAATAATAATAATAATAATAATAATAATAATAATAATAATAATAATAATAATAATAATA
>NW_015389381.1:32919-38446 GCF_001527695.2 Protobothrops mucrosquamatus
CTGTGCAATGACTCCAAGCTAGGCCATCACTTGACACCTCGCTCCATCCTAGCTGGCAGTTCCCCAACAAATAAGCCACTACAGAAGAGCATGAATTACAAGCAAGTACTTTAGATGGTGTTAGAAGATGGCATTTTTTAATTAAATATCAGAATATCCTGATGCTACAAGCTGCTTGATAATGGAACAAGTGCCTCAGACTGCAGCAGAGTTTTCTTTCTTAACTGCTAGAATGTCTCCTAAAGTGCTTGGATGAGAAATATTTTGCAGTGTCCTCTACCTCTTATTCCTACCATACTAGCATTTCAAATAGAGGCAAAATCTGTGCATACTACCAAGTATGGCATATTCCTTGCTAGTCGGTAATTTGTATTCCAGAGAAGCTTATTACTTGAAGATGGACACAGATGTTTCAAGTGCTTAGAGAGAAGTGTGCCCCATAAATACACAGTGATGACTGAATAAACTGAAAGCTTTGATGAAGAGCAAATGCTTCATTTTTAATGCACTTTAACGTAATTGATTTAAAAATTCCTCTGATGAAATAGGCATTCATAAAGAATGAGAGAGCACAGAAGGGCAGAGGAAGGAAGGAAGGAAGGAAGGAAGGAAGGAAGGAAGGAAGGAAGGAAGGAAGGAAGGAAGGAAGGAAGGAAGGAAGGAAGGAAGGAAGGAAGGGAGTTTATCTTAGCTGAAGTAATGTATATATAGCAAGTAATGTATGTATATCTCTATCTCTAGATAGATAGATGACAGATAGATAGTTAGATAGGTAGGTAGGTAGGTAGATAGGTAGGTAGGTAGATAGATAGATAGATAGATAGATAGATAGATAGATAGATAGATAGATAGATAGATAGATAGATAGATAGATAGATAGATGTTCACAATCTCAAAACCACAGTGATTTGAACAGAAAGTTTCTTCTACTGTTGGTTGCATTCTATGAGTCAAATTCTGTTCGGATTTCTCTTACCAAATGCACATACATTTTCACTGATTACTCTTTTCCTTATATTTGGTAGCAGCCCCTCTCACACTGTTACAAAGGATCCTCCAATTTTCAGGAGGCAAGAAAATCAGTGAAGCTGAACAGAAGCCTTCTGCGGAAAAAAAAAAAAGATCTGTGCATAAGAAGCCAAATCTGGATCCAATGTAATGAAAAGAGCTCTGTTTCCTCTTAGTGATTGTTTATGTTGTTTACATAATTAAGAAACTTAATTATAATAGAATAACAAAGTTGGAGAGGACTTTGGAGGTCTTCTAGTCCAACCCCCTATTCAAGCAGTAGACTCTATACCATTTCAGACAAATGACTGTCCAATTGCTTCTTAAAAATTTTCAGGGTTGGAGCACCCACAACTTCTGGAGTCAAGTTGTTCCACTGATTGTTTTAACTGTCAAGAAAATTCTCCTTAGTTCTAGGTTTGATCTCTCCTTGATTAATTTCTATCCATTGCTTTTTGTCCTGCCTTCGGGTACTTTGGAGAGTAGATTGACCCCCCTCTTCTTTGTGGCAGCCTCTGAGATATTGGAACACTGTTATCATGTCACCCCTGGATCTTCTTTTCATTAAACTAGATATACCCAATTCCTGCAAACATTCTTCATCTATTTTAGCCTCCAGTCCTCTAATAATCTTTGTTGCTCTTTTCTGCACTCTTTCCAGAGTCTCAACATCTTTTTATATTGTAGCAACCAAAACTGGGTGCAACATCCCAAGTGTGCTTTTACCAGGGCGTTATAAAGTGATACTAATACTTCACAACCTATCCATGTTATCTCACTGGCTTTCTCTGACCTCAAATTGCAATTGAAACTTTGACTTTGAATAGAGTGAGGAGAATACAGCCAGGGAAAAAAAATGGACAGCCATGTCTGAACCTTAACAAAACACTGCAAACTTTTTTTAGTGCATGGAAGATTAGCAGGCTTGGAGTGCTAGCAGAATGTTCATCCAGCCTTTATGCCCTTATTTTGTTGCTCACTGAAACATCAAATATAAAACAGCTTTATTTGTTCAGCAATTTATTTTAGTTATATAATATATGTGATCAAATAAAATGGAAACAGTGCTTCACATTTTAACAAAAATAAGAACCTCATTTTTAGGTGGATAATATAAAATACAGGAATAACTCATTAATGTCTGAGTTGGGAAGTCGAGTATTTTAAAGCGACTAGTAATGTTCTGAAAGTAGATTAGATTAGATACTGTAACCTTTTTACTGTGGGCACATTGGCACACCTTAAAAATGAAATTTAGTTGCTTGCTCTCAAAGTGTACACATACATAACACACATTTAAACCTGCTATATACATATTGTATATAGCAGGTTTAAATGTGTGTTATGTATGTGTACATTTTGTGGGTCATAAATACCTTTTGGAGATCTGCTGTGACTTTGAACTATTTCTAAGCACTCAATTGTAAGTTGAGGACTACCTGTACCATATCTCAGGCCCTGAATCAGTGCATGAAAATGCCATTCAGATGCATTTTATTAGGTGAGTAATCCATGTTGCTTGTAACCAAAGTTTGTTCATTAAGCTACAGCATCTGGCTTCATAAAACATACTAACCAAAGCTATAGTATGCTTTAATATGTTTTATGAACCTGGTCTAAA
This sequence comes from Protobothrops mucrosquamatus, assembly GCF_001527695.2. NCBI lineage: Eukaryota > Metazoa > Chordata > Lepidosauria > Squamata > Viperidae > Protobothrops > Protobothrops mucrosquamatus. The sequence continues at coordinate 35,549 of NW_015389381.1, forward strand.
AATGTAAATAGTCCCTACTACTACCAATTTTTGCAGACATATAGACCAAGACAGATGGGATTCAAGACTGACCTGTAACCTTCTGCATATCTTTCACAGATAGCCTTCCATAATTTGATCCCCAATCTTTATGCCTGTATCAGCATGTGTCTATCAGAATCTGGGTTCTGATTACTGATTAACAACACTACAAGCAACTGTATTTAGTCTTCCTCTTTTTGAACATGGGAATTAAGGATAAATCATTCTGAAGAAGAAAAAATGGGCATCATATTTATTGTACAGTTGCTTGTACCCCAGCAAATCTATTCTTCAACCCCAAAGAAACAATACACATTCATTCAATTGACTAGGGAAAAAAAGCCCTTTGCATGTCACACAGTTTTCTGATTTGGAGTAATATAAATGGCTTGATTATTAAATCCACTGTTGCCTTTCTTTGTGAGCCTCAATTAATTATGGTTTATCTTCTTTACAGAAACACTGTCAAGGAAAAGGGGCATGTTTAGCAAGCTGCTTGTATACAGCTCTTGTATTGGGTACATTAAGGATTTACAGCAGCTTGATCGATGATATATTGTCCCTATTTTTTACCACCTGGGCTTCCACTGTGAATATTCATTAGTAACTTTTGGCTTCTTAAATTATGTGGAACACCAAGCAAAGCTCATTATCTGTGCAAGTCATCTCGATTGAAGATCTTCTCTCTCATATTTTGCTATTTCTCCTGCTCAGTTGCTTCTAAATACCTGTTTTCTAATTAATGTGATCTGAGGCTTTTCTGTATTCAACCACCTGGCTTACACAGGTTGTCCTTGCTTAACAATGGTAATTGGGATCAGTGATTGTGTTGCTAAGCATCACAGTTGTAAAGTGCAATGTGATGTGACTGAACCAACTTACCACATGGGTTGCAGAAGTTCCAGTTGCTGTTGTTAAGAGAATCCTGCCAATTGCAACCTCCTGCCAGCCCTCGCCATTGATGTTGCTTGTGCAAAGACAGCAGTGAAGGTCGCAAATGGTGAACATGAGATTACAAGAGGTTGCAACATTGCAATTACGAGCTAAAAGTCCAAATTGCAATCATGTGACTGCAGGGACAGTGTGACAGCCACAACAATGAGGACACATTCAGCACCATCGTAATTTTGATGGTCACTGGACAAGTCATCATTCAATAAGGACTACCTGTATTTTCCACTTCATCCATTCCACCTTTCTCCCTCCCAAAATTTGAATTATAAATTATTCTCTGAAGACCTGTCCTTTCTCATGAGAAGACTTTCCAGAAGATGCATATTAGCAGTACGTTAGATTGAGCTACAAAAGTAAATGCTACTTTAACAATATAAAAAGAAATTCTATAAAATAACTACCATGAAGAAATGACTGTGAATTTAAATCTCTCTCTCTCTCTCTCTCTCTCTCTCTCTCTCTCTCTCTCTCTCTCTCTCTCTCTCTCTCTCCCCTCTCCCTCTCCGCTCCCTCCCTCTCTCCCATTCACACATACACACACACACACACAGATGTAATTCTCGGAATCTTAGCTGAGGTAATATATACTTATATAATAATTATGTATTATATTGTATCAAATATCCCTATGAAACATATACAATTAATCTAATATAACGGCCTTTACTCCAATCATGCAACATTTCCTTCCTGCTAAATCCTGAGAATTTTACATAGTTTGTCTTTCTATATAAGAAAAGTCAGCTACAATGTTTAGTAAATTTTCAATAGTTTGACAGTAGACAAATTGAGTTTCTGACTAAGCTGCACCACAATGGAGAAAACTTTATAATGGTTTTGTAATATGGCTTTGAATATTAACAGATTAGATATATGTAATGTTCTTTCATAAAATTAATTGAGGAAATGATTGTGCACTAAAACATTTTTCATATTCAGCAGCAAGATAGGAGGCAGCAAATGAGAAGACATGCTTTGACGACATCTTTTCTTTGTTTTAATTAATTCAATTAGCTATTTATTGTAAGCATACAATGAATCTGAGTGTCCATTTGTACAATAAGGCAAACATAACTTTGCCTTGAGCATTTGATGGTTATGTAGCTGCAACCCATCATATTATCCTGGCTACTGACTGACTATGAGCCATCAAGTTGGTGTTGACTCTTAGTGACCACATTGATAGATTTTCTTAAGGGTGATCTGTTGTAACTGGTTCTTCAATACCCACCATCACTCCAAGTGAATCATTCCACCTGGAGAATAAAGTGGAAAAGCAGAAGCCTTGTTGACAGGGGAAAAAATGTTTTGAGAAATTATAAGGAAGATGAGTTGATACATCCATTTTTATCCACTGCCCAGTATGTTTATTTGATTTATATAACTGCCCACTTTTGCTTAAATCAAGAGAGATTACAAATACAAGTCACAAAATAAACAACACAAAAACAAATAAAATTGACACATAGCAGCTGGGTAAAATCTAACCTATCATATGTAAACAGAAGACCAGCTCTGCCCACACCCAGGGTCCCACACAAGTCCATACACAAAAGGGATTGGGTGTTAATCTAATCTCAGGGACTATGATGTTCCAAAGTGTGGTACTACAGCCTCTTCTTCTGGGCCCTACCAGCTTACACTCTTTCACAGACAGTACCTGCAGTGTGCCCTTCCTGACAGATAGGGCAAGATGGGTTGAAACAATTGGGGAGAGATAGCCCTTTAAGTAATCCAGTAATCTATGAAGGGCTTTAGAGGTGATAATTAGTACCTTGAATTACACTTGCAAGCACACCAGAAGCCAACACAGCTTGCAGAGCAATGGTGTCACATGTACCAAGTAACTTGCACTCCTTAACTTCTCATGCCATTACATTTTGCACCAGTTGAAGCTTCTGCATATTTTTCAACGGCAGTGCC
>NW_015389381.1:39254-43067 GCF_001527695.2 Protobothrops mucrosquamatus
GTCAGCCAGCTACGGATCCATCTGGTGGTGATGCTGTCTACCCCACATTTTTCTATCTTGTCAAGTAGTAGGTTGTGATGTACTTTATCAAATGCCTTACTGAAGTCCAAGTAAATTATATCCACAGCATTCCTCTCATCCACTAATTTTGTCACTTTTTTGTCACATAATTTTGTCACATAAAGAATGCATTAGTCTAATCTGGAGGTCCCAACAGCATGAGTGACTATCAGCAGGGCACTCTGGTCCAGGATTGGGGGCATCTGATTCACAGGGATAACCCTAACCCTAACCCTAACCAGGAGATTCAAAAGCCCAGAGCCACTCCATCTTAAGTTGAGCCTATTGCATCCCATCCAGGCCTGCATAGCCTCCAGGTACTGTGTCAGAACTTCCAGGTCATCACTCAGGTGCCCTGGCATATAGATATAAGGATTCACTACCAGAGGTCTTCCAAGAGTGTCATCAATGATATCTTGGTCCCATGCACTGACATAGACCCTGACTGAAAGAGGTCCAGGACTTTTTCCAAAGTTCTCCGAAGCTGCAGCACACCCTCTCTATAACCTTCTTTGAATGAGGAAGGTTGGAAACTGGATGAAAATTATATAAAACAATGGGGGTCTAATGATGGCCCCTTCAGAATTTGGCAAACCATTACCTCAAGAGATGGTGGAACTACCCACTCCCTCAAAAAGGAATTAACCACTGCCAGAACCTGAACACACATCACTTTCTCAAGAGGCCTTAATCAGCCACAAGAAAATTGGGTGAATTAGAGTAAAGGGGGATTTTTTAAAAAAAATGAAGATTAGGAATTACAATGACCAGCACATATCAGAAATCAAACTTCCAAAATTCTAAAGCAAATGAACAGTGAAAAGTTGTATGAGGTACAGACCTACAGTAAGAACTTCTTTATCATTATTTGAGTCTAGCTTCAAGTATTGCAATGTCATGCCAGTAAATAAAGTCAAACTCAACTTCTGAGTCCTGTATCAGTATACCCATGTAGTTTTCTTGGCACTATCATGGATGTAGCTTGTCAGTATCTTCTTGTGAATTTTACTTTTCAACTTCCTAATTTAGCATATTTCTTCCATTCTCCATCTGAGCCTGAAGCACTTAGAGGAAAGAAATACTCATGTGCATTTGCTGTTTGTCGACTTCAGTTTGGTGTTTAACACAATCATTGCCCAGCATCTAGTAGACAAACTGGGCCTTTTAGGCTTAAACACTCCTTTGTGCAACTGGATTCTTGATTTTCTTACCAACAGGCCCCAATATGTGCGAGTTGGAACAAATATCTCTAATACCATTTTCTTGAGCACAGGTTCTCCTCAGGGCTGAGTCTTAAGTCCACTGTTGTTCACCCTGTTGACCCATGATTGCTGTGCTAGGTTTGCCACCAACCATATTGTGAAGTTTGCAGATGATACAACAGTAGTGGGCCTTATTCCGGATGACAAGGTGGAAGCTTACCGCAAGGAGATTGAAGGGCTGGTGAACTGGTGTAAGGAAAACAGTTTAGTTTTAAATACCGGAAAAACCAAAGAGATCATTGTTGATTTCAGAAAAGGCAGGCACAGCCACACTTCTCTGTGCATAAATGATTCACCTGTGGAGATGATTACCAGCATCAAATTCCTGGGTGTACAGCTAACGAGTAGGCTGTCTTGGTCGCTCAACAGTGAGAAACTGGTGAAGCGGGCACAGCAGCGCCTGCATTTTCTGCCTCGCATGAGAAAAGCACATCTTCCTTCCCCTGTCCTGACCACTTTCTACAGGGGGACGATCGAGAGCATCCTGTCATACAGCATCACAGTCTGGTTTGGAAGCATCACTGCTTCAGACAGGAAGGTGGTGCAGAGAGTGGTGAGGATGGCCAAAAAGATAATTGGAAATTCCCTCCCTCCCATCCAGGACATAGCACAGAAGCGCTGCTTGAGCAGGGTCCGTAAGATTATCTGGGACACTACACATCCTCTTTATGACCTGTTTTCCTTGTTACCTTCTGGGAGGAGGCTTCATGGTATCCGAAGCAGAACATCCAGATTCAGCCATAGTTTCATTCCATACAGCATTAACCTTGCGAACTCTCAAGCTTCCTCCTTCCGTTATATATTCAAGATGGACAATATTTAATATTTATTTGCTACGTATATGTAGGGATGTGGGTCTATACATATGTTGTTCATAGTATGTTTAGGTGTGTGTCATATATGTGTTTCACTTTGAGAGCGGGCAACTAAATTTCATTTTTGATGTGTGCCATTGTGCCCACAGTATAAAAATGACAATAAAGGTTATCTTATCTTATCTTATCTTATCTTATCTTACCTTACCTTACCTTACCTTACCTTACCTTATCTTAATTTCTTCCCAATCTTCCACCCAAATGCTAAGTAGTAACCACCTAAAGCTGTTATGCTTCCAGATGACACTGACTTCAGTACGCTAACCAGATCTTAAAGGAATAAGGAATCTGGTGATCAAGTTGCCCTCTTGCTGAGTATAGGCCTCTAAAATCTCTACTGTCCATTCAAGCAGAAACTTATTTGCATGATAAGGGCAACAATTTTGGTAAGTGCCGTAACCCAAATAAAATAATGTGTTACTCTAAGCAAAATGATGCCTTTCTGTCAATTCATTCTGGATTATTGTAAGCAGAATTCCCACTGGCTGCAGAGCAGCAGCCACATCTAATAAGTCAAAAGCAAACACCACAAAACAGACTATTTGTATTTATAATAAATAATGTATGTCTACACAGCTTGAGACATCTCGGAGAGAAACAGATGCTGGAGCATCTGTAAATCAGTGGGCAGGTGAATATAGCCTTATGGGGTATGCCCAAAGTCATTTAGCAAAAGGAACAGAACTGTATGTGTAAGTTCCTAAATATGTCCAGAAAAAAATAATTCCAGGAAATAAGAAACTTAAGCAGGTTTAAGTAGCAAAGTTTTGTCTGTGCAAGTGGGCCCCTATGCAAATGTTTAATGCAGTGTTAAACTCAGTTTATTTGGTAATTTGGAGAATTCAAAATGCAATGGAGGAAAAAAAATCATCACAGCCTGCTGTTTCCAAGGAGACAGTGGGAAGAAAAGCTTCCAAATTTTCTCACTTCTTTTTTGTCTTTTAGAACTTGCAGGCACAAAGCAAACCACTTCAACTTGGATAGAGCAGATTGGAAAGCAGCATCTCCTGAAACAGGAAGTCCTTTGATGGAGTGTTGAATTCAGGCTTAAAGTGTTGAGCCAACACAAATTTAAAATCACCCAAACTGAAGGAGCAATTACAGATATGTACAGGAAGACTGATAATAATGTGATAGGCCAGCTAGAAACCACAGGAATCTTTAAATTCAATGTGCCTCCGTACATGTCTGCATTTTTTTTCTCCAAAGAAGTAAATGGAGGTGAAAGCCTCATTGATAGCAAATTAAAGGTAATTTAGGACCTAGTTTTCATTGCAGAGACATTTTTCTGTCTGCATGCAGCCTTCCTGGCTGCTAATTTCTTAATTAAACCTCAGGGGGAAAGTTCAGAGGGAGCATCTTAGAGGCACATTTCAAATCAGAGAGTGCAAGCAGTCAGGGACGCTGTGGGAAGCTTACTGTGCAATAGAAAACAGAAAATGCAGCAATTTTGCAAACGAACAGGGACTGTAGAAGCACCATCATAAACAAGGAAGCTTTTGTAGGGGAGGTGGTTAAACAAACAGACAAAATGACAGCCATAACCATGTTACTGAGAACTGCCCAAAGTTGCTTTGGATAGAGATATGAGTGGCATACATCTCATCGATTTAATA
>NW_015389381.1:43253-52057 GCF_001527695.2 Protobothrops mucrosquamatus
ATAATAAATAATAAGCAATAAATCTTAGAAAGAAATAACACCAAATATTAAAGCCCTGCCCTTTTTTTATATGTATGTCTGCAGGTTAAAAAAAGATGGACACAATTCTAATTCCCATCTTGACTTTTTAACTACCTGATAGCAGACATCCCTGGTTCTTTAAAAAAAAAATGAGGCAGAAAAAGGAAATCCCATTTCAGATAAGATTGGGAAACTTTCGGGATAGAATTTGTTGCAACCTTTTCTCATATTTTCAGACAAACCTATTTCTCTGCTTTGGTGCATGACCCTATTGCAAATTTCCAGTTCGCTAACTATAATCAGACTTCATAAGAAAAGTACGATCAACATAAAACATTCCGTTTCTACTTAACAGTAAAAAGAAGCACACTTGAAATAATTTTGATTCCATATGAATCTGTGTTGCTGCTTCTAATTAATTCAAACTACGTATTTAATTTTAACATATACACATAACAACCTTGCTATTGCTTTCAAGATAAGCTCCTTTTTTTTTTTGCAAAGCCGAGAACCCGAGTGATAACTAGTAAGGAAATGAAACTGGGGTCAGGAAATAAGAAAACAGAAAAAGAGATATAACTACCTCCCCTTAATGTTATCTCCATGTAAATTGAATTTCTTCCCCTCCTATCCATTTATTGCTTCGTACATTGTTGTTTAAAATTCTTGTTGCTCTCTTGGTGAGGTTATCTGCTCCATTCAACCACAACTTTCCTGATCTTTCCCTCTATTTCCAGGGAAGCGTTTTATTCACGGAAGCGTACTATGCCATCTTGACACAGCTACGCACCAAACAAAGCACACCACTATGCAAAGAGTCAAAGCAAGATAGATTAGCCTGCTACAGTTGTGGCTGCTCTGCATCTCTATACTCATTGAAGCAAGAAAGCTACTTTGCTCTGTGGATATGCTTGAAGGACTACTGTGTTCAGGTAGCCAACACAAGAATCAACACACCTGAAGTATTAAATGTTGAAATAAGAGAAATTTTGGTTACTAAATTTAAGACATTTGGAAATTAACAGAAAATAAGAATGTTATACTGCATTATTAATTAGTTGATGTAAGATGGTGAGAAATAGAATATATTCAAATAGATAAGACGTGTATCCTGAACATTAGATCTTGTGATGAATTGTGATAAAGGGAACTAGGGTTATTTAAAACTTGGAAATTATAAATATTAAATGTTAAATTTAAATATTAATATTAAATATTTAAATATTTAATATTTAATATTAAAAATTGGGAAAAACTAATTAGGACATTGATTGTCTGTAAAGATTGAATGTTAAAATAACTAGGATATGTATAAACTAAAAGTTATTGATAAATGTAAGAAAGTTATTTTTATTTAATCGATATAATAAGCATTGTATTAGTTTAATTATGAGACAGAAAATACTAAGGGAAAAAGAGAGGAAATATTTAATGTAATAGTTTGAGATCTGTACTAAAGATACTTGTATGTTATGGAATTATCGATTAACTCAGCCGCCACGTTGCTTTTTAAATATTTAACTGTAAAACTAGAAAATCAATAAAATAAAAATAAAAAAAAGAATCAACACATCTGAAGATCTTCACAGCCTTCCTGGAAATAATCTTTTCAAGAATCGCAAAGGTGCTTTTCCAAAAAGTAACTGGACTTTTGTTCTTGTTTTTTCTTCCTTGAAAATGTTTCACTTCTCATCCAAGAAACTTCTTCAGTTCTTCAATTCAGTTCAGTTCAGTCCAGATGAGGTATGTAAGTTGAAACAGGTATGAAGAAGCTTCTTGAATGAAAAGTGAAACAATTTCAAGGAAGAAAACCAAGAAAAGTCCAGTTGCCTTTTGAAAAAGCATGTTTGGAACAACCATGACCTGGATGATTGAGAATCTCCATAGACATCTTCCAAAAATCATGTATCTAATGAACCATGTGAGCCAACAATAACAACAAAAAAATTGTGTTAAGTTAAATTAGCAATTTTTTTAGCATTGTATTATTTTCAGAAAGCAGAATAAAAACATTTGAAAGATTACTGAATCACCTTGGAATACTTTATGAAAAATTATCATTTATGGAAATGTTTCCTGAAAGAAAAAATAACTTTTCTTGATTCCTATAAAACTGGTGCATTATATGAAGAGTCAGTCAAGTTTTACCTCACAAATGTTTACAGCAGTGAGAAGATGTATGTGTACTGCATGGATTTTAAATGGCTTTTATCTATCAAGAAGTTATTTAGAAAGGAAAAGTCTGTGTTTTCTCCTCATCCTTTTTCTTAGAAACAGGATTTTCCTGTAATTTATATGTATGATTAATTGAAATGGGTGTATCTCATTTATTAGTACTAATGTCCACAGCAATCTATAAGGATGCAAAAGTGACAATCCATGTATGGTGGCATCAGAACACAAATCCTGTTATTTATACACTTCCTTCCTCATGTCTGATGTAAGGGACAAGTTGAAGTATTCATGCCATCCTGTTCTGATGCATTTTTATTCCCTAGTTCCATCTCCTTCACAACACAATGCACACTCACTTTTGCTAACCATTTCTAACTTACATTTATTCACAAATCAGATAATTATTGATATAAGTAATTTGAAACACAGTATGATTGTTCCATTTATTTATGAAATGTATAATCCACTTCAGTCTGAAGGCGTGAAGGGCATACACATGTTTAATCTTTAAACTGTTCCTGTCCTGTGCTTGTGTCAGCTGGCCTCTAAGATGATTTAAGAAAATACTGCCTTGATTGAGACGCTTGAAAGATATTCATGCCAGATTGCAGGCTATCATGTACATATATATGGAATTAAAATGAATTATATATGCAGAGTTAGAACATCAAAATGCATAATCAGGCATGCATTATAGTCAATTTTTTTTAAAAAAACCTTTTTTATTACAGTATTTCTTTTAAAGCTTTTAATAGTTATTTTTCCACAAGGACAGGGCAAAATAGGTAGGTAGGAAGGCATTCAGTGTTTTACAAATACACAGAGAGAGAGAGAGAGAGAGAGAGAGAGAGAGAGAGAGAGAGAGAGGGAGGGAGGGAGGGAGGGAGGGAGAGAGAGAGAGAGAGAATTGTTCTTTTCTTGCTTATATATGCAAATACTCCTTCCCATTCCTTATTAGCACTGATGCTGTTACCTAGACTGAGTAATGAAATGTCTGCAAGAAAACTACCAAGCTCAGAGAGCACCAAGGACCTCTCATTTTAACCTTGAGCTACAAAGATTCTCCTTTATCAGTACACAAATACTCATCTGGCAGAAATTCTTTCCAGTCTGTTCCACAAAAATCCATCTTTTATAGGTGAGGTCTTCTTTTAGTAAGACAGAAAGAGACCTATAGATGAAGGGAACCTGTCTTGATTTAGGCCAAGATGCTGTAAACCTCTGCTTTGTTTTTCTTTATATAAGGAGACTGATGACAGGATGATGACGATGATGATGATGACCACATATAAGAATCCATCCAATTTCAGGATTAACTACCTTTTGGAAAGACTTTCCCAGCTAAGGAATCCTTCAGTTGTGTGGACTTCAACTCCCAGAATTCATAGCAGGGGCTATATTGGAGATTCTTGGGAACTGAAATCATCTGAGAGCTGATGCCCACAAATCTGGAAGGTGCTTGGATGGCTGAAGGTTGCTGCTGGGTCCATAAGGAGAACCTCTTTGGATATAAAAATAGCTGCTGTGGGAGGGGACTTCAAGAGAGTCAAGAGGGCATATGAAAAGCAATGCTAGGCCTATGGATTCTGACTCTTCTTGGCACTTGCTTGGACATAATCATCAGGTAAGGTATGTATGCCGGAATCTCTATTGTAGATTTACTACCATGGATGCAGTCCTCTCTTTATCTTTTGAGGCTTCTCAAGGAGAAGGAGAAGGAGAAGGAGAGACTTTATGCATGCTAACTGCTTTCTGAATTGCCATTTACAATTCCGGTAAATCTTAGGTGTTTTTTTCCCCCCTACTGCACACCCAAATGCTACTGATGAAGATTAAATTGCTCATCTAAACAAAGCATTATCAGCAGAAATCATAACAATCAAGGATGGCCTACTACAATAAGTGAGTTTAGGAGCAACACTGTAGCCAGTCAGGCAGTGTTTTCTCTATAGATCTTTTCTGTAATTAAATGCAATTAAACCTATTTTACACTTTAAATGAGTATTATCTTTTAAACTTGCATCTATAATGTTTGTCATTATTCAGAATTCAAAACAATTATACAGAATCAGGTTTTGCTGCTTAATCTGCAAGATTTAAAATAATTACAGCAGCACCTGCCTCCTTTTGCTGTTTCAAGTATGAACTTTATTTTAGAATTCATGCGGAGTGAATAGTAAGGCAATTAGTGATGCCTTTGGAATTTCACTTAAAAACAACATTCAAAGTGATTTTGGGAGTTCCATCTTAGATAAAATACCAGAAAAATTCTTAGGAGTCATCATTTCTCATCCTATAATGCTGGTGTTAAGAAAAGAAAATGGGAAAATGATCATCTATACAGAAGATAGGATAGGATAGGATAGGATAGGATATTCTTTATTGGCCAAGTGTGATTGGATGCACAAGGAACTTGTCTCTAATGCATAAGCTTTCAGTGTACATGCAAGCAACAAAATGATAAACCATAGACCATAAATCATAAGATACAATCATCAATCATCAATCATAAGATACAAACAAGTGATAAATCATAAGACACCAATAGGAGAAGGTAGTAGGAAAGATGAGAAGGTGAGAAAGATGAGAAGATGAGTTCTTGGAGAAAAGGCAGAATATCAATGTAATAATCTACTACTAATACTTAGAAATAAACTACTAAATTAAAAAAATCCAGATCCATAATTCACTGTTTTACAGGCCTCCAAGACAGCATTTATGCATGCAACATTAGTCAGAAGGAAGTCAAAAACATTTCTTATGACTGAAATTGTCACATTTAGTTTCTGTACATAATGGTCCATGTGGGGCAAAGCACCCTTCAACAATTCATTTAGTGCCCCCCCCCAACTATCATCATTCCTTCCTGTGAAAGGAATGCTACTTGCTTATGAATTGGGAGAAAATTCCACCGCATGTGGATATCTGCATCCACAAATGGACTCAGATGTGGAGTATTTTCTTATGTACAATTGGGATTATGATTAGGTTATAGCAAGATCCTGCCCTCCTTATGCATCATTACAAGGGTTATATCAAGTCCCACAGACTTCCTAATTAATATATGAAATCTGGAAGCATCACAGCCATCTGCTATGTTCCCGAGGATCTTTTTACATACAAACCCAATGTGGCAAATTAATAGAAATGTTCTACTTCTTCTAATTCCTCTTTGGCAACAAGGCATTTAGCAATTGGCAAAGATGACCTTGGGATAATGTAAGCAGCTGAGCTTGTAGTGAAGAAAAGAAAAAAGAAAAATTGAATGAGACCATTATATGACAAGTAGAAGATAAAGCAGAGATTGCTGTAAATATTATTGATTTCAACCTCAAAATTAGTAAACATATGGGATGGCTGTAAATTCAGATCATTAATATGGATAAGATTGCAGATACTTGCCTATAAACTTTATTTAAATAGACTTTTTTATTTTGTTTCATATTATATTCTCTTAGCTTATAATGATTAATAGATTTTTATAAACTCAGAAAGTTTGCCAATTTTTGATCGTATGATGATTTGAGGCATGGGGCATGTTAACATTTCAGAATAATGACAAAATTGTAGAAAATACTACATGATGTGAGCATATTATAAGCAAAAATGGGTTAAATCTCTAAGGCAGTGGTGCAGCCCATTGATTCTTCATGGCATGGGTAATGACAATAATATGATTTTATTTTTGCTTTTGACAGATTTGGGAGGCACAAGATTTAAAATTAGTGCCTTAAGGTTTGTAGAAGTTCAGAAAAGAGATGCTCACTCAGTTTGGGAGTGTGCCCCTTAGCACGCTCTACAAAATTTGATCAAACCTTAAAAAATGAAAATCATGCACCTTTAACAAATATTCCAATGTGTTTGTAGGGTATGTGTGTAGCCTTTTTGGGGAGGTGGGGGGAACGAACACTTAGATCAAATGGACAGATGCAATTTTTGGCATACTGAAATCACATACATACATACATACACTTTCTCCCCGTTCCCTTCTCTACAGTTTATAAAATTCAGTAAAAGTAAGAAGGGTATCAGAGTAGAGATAAACATTCTCTCTCTCTCTCTCTCTCTCTCTCTCTCTCTCTCTCTCTCTCTCTCTCTCACACACACACACACACACACACACACACACACACAAACACACACACACACATAAACACAAACAGATACAACAAACACACACATACAAATATTCCCCATTTTCTCTGAACAATAAAAGCATTAGATGCTGTCAATTTTAAGCAGGGTATAAAATTACATCTATTAATAGAAACACGGTGATAAAATCAGCACAATTCTAACATACAACTAAGAAATGCAGACATTAAAAATAGAAGGATGTAAATCACGTGAAACAATCCCTCTATATTACTCAATTAATTTGCCACCCCAATAGCCACAGTGACATAATAGTGCATCTTCTTATACCTCTGCAATGCATCCAGTCCACAGGAAAAAAGGGGGGTAGGGGAGAGAGGGACATTGTTACCCTTGGTATCTTATCACATTCTGTTATAGTAGTCATTTGATACTGAAATAAAAGTTGGTCTCTCACCTTGTGTTTGCGGTGGAGCCTCTGAGCAGCATAATTAGATGGCGGGTGTGCTTGGAAACAAGCCATTCTTTGGAATAAAACAGATTGAATTTGCTACTATAATAACTGCAGTGGTCTTGCATACCTAATAGACTGTTAAAAAGCTGCTCATAATTTCCTCCTTTGGATAAAAGAGGAAACAGGAAAAGTATCAACCTGTTGTTAATTTTGGGCATATTTTGAAATATGTTTGACATAGGACAGTTTACAGGTAGTCCTCGATTTACAATCACAATTGAGCCCAAAATTTCTGTTGGTGAGATATTTGTTAAGGGATTTTTGCCTCATTTCACCACCTTTCTTGCCACACTTGTTAAGTGAATCACTGCAGTTGTTAAGTGAGTAACATGGGTTGTTAATCTGGCTTCTCCCTAAGGACATTATAAATAATTCCAATATACATTTTCCTCTTCCCTACCACAGCAAGACTTGGTGAATTGCAGAGCTATTTGAACTAAGTGGGAAAAAATTCCCCGTGATTCAAAAGAACCTAAAATGGAATAAAGGTTCAAAAGACTGCTAGTTAGTGTAGAGATATTTTTTTAAAAATAGACGTAGAAAATGAAAAGCAAACTTACAGTGATGATACTTTTTAAATAACTTGAATAACTGCTTCACTTTTGGAACCACTTCTGCAGACAGTTTTTGTAAATAAACTATTGTGAGAATAAATACTCAAGGTTTGTATGTGTGTGTGTGTGTGTGTGTGTGTGTGTGTGTGTGTGTGTGTGTGTGTGTGTTTTAAACCAGGGCTATTGATCTCATCCCGCTTGCTTTATTGTAGTAATATGCCTTGCTGAGATATAGTGATGAGAGTAGCACTGGTTTTATTGTTATTGTTCGTTTTTGGAGGTAGCTTTATCTTGAATGACTCATAAGCTTCAGCTATTTCTCCATCTGTCTCTATAAGCCTTACTTTTGACTGCAGCATTAATGTTTGGTGTTTTTTCCCCTCTCTTCTGCTCCTTCTTGAGGTTAAACTCTGGTAACTGGACATGTTGTTTTCTCTCTTTCTCTTTTTCTGGTAATTCTTCCTCCAGCACTGAGTAAAAGGCTATTGTAAGGTGAGCTGATACAGTGCCAGGACTTCAGAGGGAAAAATGAGAATTCAAAGGGCCTGCAGGTGAGTCAATACAGAAGGGAAACCTGCTGCTCTGCACCTTCAGAGGGACCCTTCAAAGCTGACTTCTCAGCAATTGGTTTGGATCAGGAATTGATCCAGTAGTTAATCACTCACCTTCCAAAGGTGCACGGAAATGGCACAATATAAGTGAAGTGGTCCTGTATTCCTGCTATTAGCTGAGACTTGGCCTTAGAGCTGTTCAAAGAGAAAAACAGGAGCAACAAGTGTGGCAGATGTTAGAGCTGGGCAGCACTTTGGATTTGACAAGAGAACAAATGTAGCATCTGTCTGCAACTGAGAAGCTTTATCTTTTCCCCAGGAATGCATAGTTGCCTGTTTCATTCATTCATTCATTCATTCATTCATTCATTCATTCAATCAGAATAGAGCTGGAAGGGACCTTCATGGTCTTCTAGTCCAACCCCCTGCTCAAGCAGGTGACCTTATATCATTTCAGACAAGTGACTGTCCAGTCTTTTCTTAAAGATCTCCAGTGATGAACCATCCACAACTTCTGAAGGCAAGCTGTTCCACAGGTTAATTGTTCTCACTATTAGAAAGTTTCTTCTTAATTCCAGGTTGCTTCTCTCCTTTATTAGCTTTCATCCATTGTTTCTTGTCTTGCCATCTGGTGCTTTGGAAAATATGTTGACCCCCTCTTCTTTGTGGCAGCCCCTCAAACACTGGAATATTGTTATCATGTCACCCCTGGTCCTTATTCTCTTTAGACTAGCAACTGTTCTTCATATGTTTTATTCTCCAGGCCTACAACCTATAAATATGGTGTATCCCTCCTTAAAAGAACTGTGCCAAAATGAATGAGTGATTGTTGTTGTAAAGCCTGATTCAGTATAAGGAATAGAATACAAGTTTCTATTCTGTTTAACCAATCAA
>NW_015389381.1:52157-62883 GCF_001527695.2 Protobothrops mucrosquamatus
GGGGGGGGGGGGAGGCATTGTATTTATATGGTTTACTGTTCTGGTTGTTTTAGTCAGAGCTGCCTGTTTATGTCTGTTTGTTTTTATTGTTTTCTGGGTTTTTGTGAGCCACCCAGATTCTAATGAAGTGGGCAGCTGTAAGAAATCTGATAAATTTGAATTAAATTAAATCCTCATCAGTATTGACTTTCAGCTGTTAACAGCCAATTGGGCAGAACCAGAAAATAAATTCTGATGGAGGAAGCTAGGAAAAAGTTGCAGCATAAAACAGGTGGAGCACTTTTTAGCTATATGGTTTTGGAGGGGAAAAATACAGCTTTTTCTGCCCAGTAACTGTATCTTTTTACTTTCTCCTGTCTGCTGTTGTAAAGCATCTTAAAGCTTGAAAAGTGCTCTGGCCATCTGGAAAAGATTAGACCATGTTTCACTAAGCGAGACTTGTCCAAAATTAACAATAAAAGAAGATTAAACTATATCCTGTTACTTGGAAGAATCACAACAACCATTTTGTGTTTGTGAGATGTACCATCGCATAGAAGAATGATAACAATGGATGAACAAATTTCAGTAGAATCAACCCCCCCCCACACAAAAATATCATAATAAAGCTTAATAAAATAAACTCAGCCCACACAACTCCTACAATAAAATGACAGCCTCTAGCATCACATTTATTTACAGGAATGACCTGAGGAACATTTAGTCCTCAATAGCATTTTTTGAAAACAAAATGAGTGCTGAGCTGTAGTGAATCCTTTGGAAGCCAGTTCCTAGATGAGAAAGAGAAAGAGATCTTAGGTTGCTAGAAAAAAATCATGAATATCTAGAAGAGAAGGAGCAATTAAAACAAGTTCTTTTTAGTAGGTGACTTTTGTGTAACTGCCATGCTTCTCCAGTGGCACCTCTTTTGTCAAAGTATCTATATTTAGCCCTAGATACTGGACCTGTGCACATGCAGAAAAGATTTGGAAAAATGCTTCAGGTGTCAAATGAGCAGGGCATCTTTTCAATTCAAGCAGTCAGTCTTGAGCCTGGGAAAAAGGCTGTTTTGATCACTAGCAGAGCCAAAGCACTCCTTTTCAAAGCCCTACTAAATATATCAAGCTAACAGTGCGTGCATTAAAAAAATGCAAAAGATACATTTATCTTTTGTTGAAACTCAGAGGACCTTTCATCTTGGCCATTTAGGTTTTCTGTAAGACAGAAGATGGGAGATAATCCTTTCTTTAATGCCTACAATCTTACCAGTGACAAATTGAAGGATCAAAACAAAGAATGCCTTCTACTACTGTATAGCCATCTTTTCTAGTCTTAGTACTAAATATTGAACTGAGTCTTCCTTTCCTCTCCTTGTTGTATGGTCTGGGATCAAGGGTGATATCAGGATCAGATTCAACCCCTTTGAGTGAAACTTAGCCTTAATAGTGCAAGTAGCCCTACCTGATACCATTGCATAGCAAATCTAAGTAGGATAGTGATCCAAATAATGTACTGTATGTTACAAATTGCTGGATTATTTTTTCCGATAATCTAAATAAATAGCTTGTAGTAGCCTTTCCCCTGCTCTGCCTCTTGTGAAGAGAAAAGATGAGTCATGGAGAAAAGCAGAAATCCTTTCTTCTTTTTGAGCAACTATTTTAGAAATTTATTTTTTCTTTTTTCCCTTTCTGAATCTTTTCAGACATGAAATTGTTTTAGATCTAGAGGCTATGACCCCCTAACGGACATTAGAAAGGAGCAATTTTCTTCAAGGCAAATTTCTGCCTGGAATCTGAAGCAGATGAGCATCCTTTTGCTTTTTGTACCAACATATTTTTTCTTTTAAAAAAAAAAGACCATTGAGTAGTTTCTCTGCTCAGCTCTTGTCAAGTGTATGCGAAGAAAGAGTGACATTCTGAATAGTTTTCTCTGCATGAACATATATCTTGTTGTCACATTTTCCCAATTTAAAAAGGCAAAAGGAATCAGTAGACTTCAGTATCTTTATACCTATCTCTTTAAGACTCTATAAATATGCCTATATTGTATGTTTGGTTACAATCACCTTTCAATAGATTTAAAGTTTGGGGTTTTTTTCCTCATTGCAAAATGTTGATTAAAAAATGGTATTGGAAGAACATTTTAACCACAGAAAATGTGGTTGTAACATTTCAGAAACAGGAATGGACTCGGCTTCTATTTGTCGTGTAGATGTAAATGTTTTTGTTTATCCTCTTTAATTAAAACATCAACAATATATAAACATAGATTTTACCACTAATTGTAGAAATATGGAACCTAGCAATTATGTTGTCATGTATAAGCAATGTGTTCTTAAAACTGGCTTGTTTATGCTGCTGCTATAATTCTGCCAAAATAATTCAGCCATGTAATGGCTAAATCTTTGAACTACAGCTGGTTTTTTTAAGGCTAAATAAGGATATTTGGGGGCAGGCTGCTTAAGCAGGGTGTGTGGTTGATTTTATTATATAATATTTTCTTACTATAATTAATTCCAAGGAGGAAATAGGGGGGAAAACTCATATACTAACCCTAAGTAGTGATAATAGGCAAGGGAACCTGAAATACATACTGTATCTCTTCTTGACAGGATACCAAGTTTTTCTGGTCAAAATTAGTTGCTTTTCCCCAAATCATTATCTAAACAAATTTTTTCCACATTTGTCTTACAGTAAAAATCAAGTGAATAGTTGTAGATTGATTATCCATTCACACAAGGTTATCTGGGGAGAGAATTTAAAACAGGTGTTTTTTAATGCCACCATCCACATGAGCTGTAGTAATTTGAAAGCTGCATCTGAGAGAAACTATGACATTCTGTATGATTAAGTGCCATGAATGACCTTACCAGGGTACATATTTTTTTAAAAAAGACAATTCATCAGCCTTGCTAGTTGGGATGCACACTAAAAGAACAACCCAGAAGCTCAGTTTTGAGGAGTGTTTTTCATCCTTTGTGTTAAATTCTTTCTGAAGAAGGAAAAGCTATCTTTTTCTTTCAAATGAATTCTCTTTTCTGAACGTTCTTTATGCATATTAGATTTTTATCCTATCCTTATTACTTTATAGCAAGGGTGTCAAACTGAAGGCCCACAGGTCGGATGCGTCATATCAAAACTGCACCCACCCCATTGCCGGCAATGAAAAAAAAGCCATGATATGTCGTGACACGTCACGTGACGTTGCGAGTTTGACACCCCTGCTTTATAGGTAACTCAATCCGACAAACATACCTCATACTCCTCCCTCCTCCTATTTCCCTCACAACAACCCCATGAGGTGGATTGGGCTGAGAGAGTGACTAGCCCAAAGTCACCCAACTGGCTTTCACACCTAAGGTAGGACTAGAACTCAACGTCTCCTGGTTTCTATTCCTCATGAGGCCCCACAGGAAACTTCTCACATATAGTAAATTATCTTGCACTGAGATTATAACCATAGAATGCCTTGATTCTTCAGGGAACAATATTGTGGGGCTTTGGGAGACTGTCTGACTCAAAGCAATTTTAAAGGTTTATCCTTTAAAAGACTAGAAAAAAAGGTCATGTGTGGTACATCCAGACAGACCACACTGCATTTATATATACAAGTAGTAGTCATTTAGTGACCACAATTGAGACTGGTAACCTGGTCATCAAGTGAAGTTGTCACTAAGTGAAACCACTTATGATCTTACTTCAGCTTTCCTTTGCTTTCTAGACCTGGGAAGATAATAAATGTGAGGATTGGTCATAAATTACCTTTTCATCACCATCATAATTGCAAATGGTTGCTAAACAATCAATAAATAAGCACTATATGTACTGATAAATGCTGCAAAGGATAGTGTAATTCTGTTTTTATTTTTATCGCTGTACACAATCTGGAGTTACATTTTTGCAAGTGATTACTGATACAATAAGTAAAAGAGCGCAAAAGGGAACAAAACTTTTTACGTATATTTTCTAAAAGATGTCTGATTATATCTTGCTAACCATGCCCCTCAATTCCATTTATTTCTAACTGAAGAAAACTAAAAGAGAATAGCATTAGCTCACAGATTTGCTGTTCTAGCTTTTTCTTATTTTGTTTGCTCTGTTCTGAAGTTTTTGTAATTCTAAAAAGACGGACTTGATAATTCAGAATTGAATTGTGGGAGGACAGCACCCCCCCCCCCCGAGAAAGAAATATTTTGGGGAATATTAAAAAGCAGAATATTATATTTTCCCAAAGGAATAATGGAGAAGATCTTAAAAGGTAGAAACCAGCCCCCACCCAAGTCTCTCTGCCCCAAGCAGAAACCAGGTCTGTAGAAATGCAGATGTGATAATACTTTCAGAAAGCCTGGAGCCAGGAAGCTTAGAGCTGATGGGATTAGAAAGACAAAGATCGCTAGTATCAACAACCCCTCACCCAAAGAAATCCAACACAGGAAGTAAGCCATCAGCCACAGTCCCAGAGAAGCAGGATATGACCTTTAGGACATAATAGGATAAACCCACCACCATCAGAATACCAGAAGGGCACACTCAGACTCAGGTCAAAGTAAGTGACGCAGAAAATACAAAGCCTCAAACAGGAACAACTCCAAACACAAAAGCCCAAAAAGGTATAAAAACCCATCACTCCCAGCTACATGTGTTCAGCTTTCCCAGAGCCACCTTTCTGTTTGGCTCTGCTCTTCAATAAACTACAACCTTCTTTCTAAAGCAGTCTCAATTTTGTTTATTCCAGGCTTGGACTGGACCCTGATGAAGATTTTTCTTTCAACAGAATCTATCAGACTATTTTAAAACTGCCCTGTCTAGGCATGAGCAAAAATTAAGTAGAAACTAAACAGTATTCTGACTTAATTCCTTAGTTATAAGAAACCTAACAAGTAACATTTAAAGTCTTGCTTTGATAAATGTATGCATATTTGTGTGTGTGTGTGAGAGAGAGAGGGGGGGGAGAGAATAGTATTAAGCATTCTATTTTTCTAAAGTATTCCTTGATTTCTTTGACAGAAGAAAAATGCAAATCATAATAGGAAAAGTTCACATTTCTTTTGAGTACCATGCAGTTACACTTTGGAATAATTTACATTTTATAAAGACTACAGATTGCTTAAAGTGTAAGACAATTTTGGATGTCTAAATGGAGACACTGCGATTTTGTGATCAGAGAGACAGTTTTGATTTTAAGTATAACAGCAACATTCCAGAGATAATTTCTCTGTATTAAAGCATTACAAAATGCAAATGCCCAGAATGAAACACATAATACCTGTACAAGTGTCAATTGAAATGGACTGACAGCAGAAAGATCTAAAGCAAAACCACTGTTCATTTCCAAGATGCAGCAGCCAAAATTCAGGAAGCCATAAAGGTCAATGTAGACAAAAAAGGTAAAGTGCCAAGATTTCATTACAATTGCCACTGAGGGATTTCTTAAACTTGTATGCTAAAGCCAAGTTGTTATTAAGACAATTTTCTAGCTCCCTTTTTCCAGCAAAAATACATACCGGTAGATCTGTGCTTGCTATCTATTTTACTGTTGTTTTTGTTTAATCTGGAAGCAGTAAGGCACCAATTGAAGATAATATTTATAGCTCAGGATTGAACTGTGGGGCCCTTGGTGCTCTGCACACTCATTATATTATCTAGTTTGTTCATGAAAGGTCTGCAAGAAAACAACCAAACTCAGAGAGCACCAAGAACCCCAAAGGAGTAACATCCTGGAAGCTTATATGGGTATAATAGATATAGCACTTCCCAAATTTGCCACCAACCTGACTTTTTCCAGGACTGACTGGAAGTGCTGAGCTTGTTGATCCATAGTTTATGAGTATTGAAATCTTTGTTGAGCATTTCCCATCTCATAATAACACATGCTTGAGAGAGTGACTATCGGATAACAATGCGTCCCTGATTAACTCTGTCAACATGCTTTCTATTTAGGCATGTGAGAGTGAGAGTTAGACAAAGAAAGAGAACACAAACATGGGCTTGTTTATCTATAACAGAGTGATAAATGCTGAGTTTTTTTAAAAAAAATCCTGAAATACATCTCGAGTGCACCATAGGAGATAAAGCAGCAATAGAGTAGGGGAAGCAAATTTTTAAGGAGGCGGGGAAATAATACTTTTATTTATTATTTGGACTTTGAGGGCTGTATAATGGCATGGCTACAGGAGACTGGATTGACATTTCATCCCTTTGTCGGTGTATGGAAATATTTGATTCTAATTCCACATTACTATTACTAAATAAACCTACTAAAATGGTGAATAACTAGCTCAGGTGTAGGATGAGGTTGAAGGTTCATTCTCCCGAGCTTGTAGGTTGGTTTCCAAACATTTCGTTACCAGGCTAGGTAACATCTTCAGTGGAGTTTAGGGGATGTCAGTGTCAGTGTTCTTCTGTTTATAAGGGCTTCATGTGGTCAGTAGGTCTTGTGATGTTGAGGTCTCATCAGGTGAGGGTCCCATCAGGCCAGGATCTTGTGATGGGTCAGGTTGGCTGGCATTTGCAGTCAGCAAAACATCACACCTGCCCTCCTGACCTTACATTGGCTTCCAGATGATCCCCAGATACCATTTAAAGTGCTGGTCCTAATCAACATCATGAGTTAGCATCTAAATATCAGCCATTCTTAGACAGAATTGCCCCAACTAACCAGATCATCTCAAGAGAAACTGTTGCTGATACTCCACTTTCCAAGGTGTTTCATCAGGGCTGTTTCCAGGAAGTGCTGCTTTCCAGTTGCAGTGCTGAACCCCCTGGAACAGCCTTCCCCAGTGATATCAGCATCTCTTCCCCTCATCCGCCCCCCAAAACATTCAGGAAACAACTAAAGGCACTTGATCTACTCTTTTGTAAGGCTTTTCTGTAAGGATAGCTTTGTGTTTTTTTAAAAAATGTTTCTTGTCTTAAATATTTTAAATATTTTATTTTTCAATCCACCATTCAAGCTTTAATGCAGGATTTGTTTGAATCCTGTTATCATGGCGGTTTTAGCGTTCCTTTCTGTGTGGATGTTTTATATTTTTGCTGTAAATCTCTATAGTCAATTGGTTGAAACTGGTGCCCTATAAGCTTAATTAAATACATAAATAAATGTAATTTATATTTTTAAATCCTCCATTTTCTATTTTCTCCTTCACTGCTTTTTTCCCCACAAACCTACTTTCATTATGCTCCCCCTTGGTAAAATGTCTGCGGTCATCATTTTTTAAGATTCATATTTACTGTTCACTGCCTTGAATTATTTGTAAAAATAATAAAGGCAGGATAGAAATAAATAAATACACAGTACATTATATTGCCATTTGCAAACAATAAAGTCTGTTAAGATCACCTGATACAGGTAAGAGATAACCAAGCTGAATAAAAACACATAATCAGTCTGGAGTTCCTACGCCCCCGAAAGAGACTTACGTCAAACCCCCTTGAAGTCTGTTGACTTCAGGTGAGCAAAGGTCAGCAAATTTGCATTGACTGTTAGTAGACCAGATTGTTGTGTATAGGTTGCATGAAATAAATTCATAGTGCTTTTGAACTCTATCCTCACTCCTGGTTTCTTGTGTCTGACAATACATGATTTAATAACATGGACTGGATTGGAATGGAATGGATTACGCACAGCCATTTCCCCCCCTCCCCAATGCTTTGGCGAGGGATGTTCTAAACAGCTTTAGAATAGGCTTCGTGAGTTACCGATAAAACGAAGACTGAGCTTTATATGTTTTGCAAAGTTCTATTTTGGATACAATGAACAATTCTCTCTTTAGGAAAAAAAAAAATAATAAATCACATTTATGCTGCCGTGCCCTTGAATTGTAATCTTTTTGTCAAAAGTTTTACTTCGTCTTAAGTTTCTCATTTATATGGGGACACAGTGCAATTGCAAATCATTGCCGAAACAGTTGTCCGTAATCTGTTCTGAGCAAATCTACATTGACACCTCATAAATCATTGCTTTATGGCACTGCGGATATTTTCTCTGTCATCTTTTGTAGTCTCTAACATAGCAAAGTATATATATATATATTTAATAAAAATTCTA
The DNA here is from genome assembly GCF_001527695.2 of Protobothrops mucrosquamatus. Lineage (NCBI taxonomy): Eukaryota > Metazoa > Chordata > Lepidosauria > Squamata > Viperidae > Protobothrops > Protobothrops mucrosquamatus. Next base: position 60,183 of record NW_015389381.1, read on the forward strand.
ACAAATACTTAGAAGTCGACAGCTGCTCCAAAGCTGGTGCAGAAATTCTATAGGGAAACAGTTATTAGGTGTATTAAAATTACTATCCTGATCACTGCCTTGTTCCCAGGAAGAGTCCTATTAATTATGATATATCACATACTTGAATTCAATAAGGGCTTCCCATTTTAGATTTTGGATTCTCACATATCCTCCACTCTGACCTGCCATCCTGCAAATTACTCCTATTTCTGTTAATTTTTGCTAAAGAAAACAACAATTTAAAAGTAGGCATGATATTCCAAGTGGACACAATATATGCAGCATTTTTTTTTTCAGATGATCTGTAAATTACATGTTAATGAGGTATAAATTTAAAGTGGAAGGCTCCTGTCCTAAAGTGAGAGATAACAAGAATACCTAATTCTAGCTATCATCACTTTCATTATCCATTTCAAAACATATAGCTAAAAGTATTCAGAGCAATAGGATATGCATTGAAATGTAACATTTATGGCATATTTAAAGTGACTGCTAAATCTTAGCAATGATAACAAGGGAGTTAGATATTTATTCATCAGTAGTAATCCATTGTTAGTTTGGGGCATCACTGAGATAAATCAGAACTGAGGACAGCGTTGGCAGAAACTGAATGTTAATGTAAAGATATACCTAGCAGCTGAAAAGGAAGCATGAGCAAGCAATTCCAAAGAGGACCAAATCTATGATATTGAATCAAGGGATTTAATAATCTAGTTCAAAGCAATCCTATCTCCCTTTGCTTTTATTTGACTCTCTTTTAAAAAGGCACATTTGAGATAGGAAGGGGAAACACAGGCTGAGTCTAAGCAGGAGAAAAGAATTCAAGTGCTTTATCTTCACTAGACTACAGTAGATAGACTAGATCCCTGAGAGAAAAAGGAGGAGGTGGGAGATGTCACATTTTGTTTGTTTGTTTGTTTTTCACATTTTTAAACTGCCTATCTTCCTTAGAAAGGGACTCTGGAAAGTATACAATAAAATGTTAAAATGTAAAAACAGCATACAAAATTAAGTTAAATTAAAAAGAGGCAAGGGTGATTAAATGCTGTTAAAAATTAATTAAAAGGTAAAGGGAGGGCTCTCGGAGCACTAACCAGCCCCATGGACGCGTGTTCCCCTGGGCTCTCCACGCAAGGCCACAGAGCCATGTTTTCACGCCTTTTCCAGAAGGCCAGGAAAGTGGTGGTCCCACTTTACCTCTGGGGGGAGAATATTCCACAGGGTGGGGGCATTGGCAAAGAAGGCTGTCTTCCTGGACCCTGTCAGTCGGAATTCTTCAGCGGATGGAGGTCTGTGACATATCTTTCCCACCTGAGATGGTGGCAGTGGCCATCGGACAAAGACAGTTCCATAGGTAGCCTGTCCCTGTGTAATTCTTTTCTTAAGTCACATGCAATTTGACTGTTCGACTTCTTGATCATCAAAGAGGGTTATTTTTCACGCAGAAGGTACATATTAGGCATTGGTAGAGTTGCAACTTTGTGTGCAACTTGGGGGTTTGTTTTTAAGGATCACTTAATAGTTGGCTGTTATAAAGGAATTGTAGATTGATCTGGCTTACCCATAAAAGTGCAGGCATATTCAGTGTTATAAAACAGGGGTCCCCAACCTGTGAGCCACAGCCTGGTAGTGTCCCATCGCCTGCTGGCCACCAGGCCACAGGATAGGCTGGCCACTGCGTGCGCGTATGCATACAGACCCCCTCATTTGCGCTTGTGCCATGGCTGCAGGGCGCAAAAACGGACCGCCGCACCACAGGGTGCAAAAACAGGCAGCCGTGCCACAGGGCACTGAAACAGGGCACTCCTGCACCGCAGGGCACAAAAACGGACCGTCGCCGCACTGCAAGGCACAAAAACAGATGCCACCACACCGCGGGGCACAGAAACAAGGCACTGTGCCAAGCAAGAACAGGGCAGGACTAGTGAGTCTCACCTGTTGGATAAACATTGAAGTAGTTGTTTCTTATTGTGACTCCTATGATAGATCCACAGCTAGATATGAACCAGACAAAATGTGCATTTATGGAGTTCCTACCAGGGGTTCTATACACAGAATGTGCAGTCCAAATCATATTTGGACTTTCATTCCAGATTTCTACCCAACCATATTACAGCAGTCTCTGGAAAACGTGTCATGCAATATAAAATTGATTAGTCTAAATCATGATAGAATCCATCTATATGCTATCTGTTATTGGAAGAAAAGGACTTTGATGCATAGAACCATCTTCTCTAGTTTGAAAGTAAGAAATATGTAGTTCATACATGCCATTCTCACATGTAGAGTCTATATGCACTTATAATGCCTGAATATGCATCTCTTTATAGTCTGATACTTCCAGTTTTTCATGAGGCGTATGAATTAAGGGTATATTAAATCTGATTTGTGAACACATACATAAACACAAAGATATTCACACAGTTTAATGCACATCTTTAAAATTTATCTTCTAATTCATTCTCATTCATTTTATTTCTATTATTATACTTAAAATTGTGAAAAAAAAATTAAGGGAAGAGCATAAGAGTGCATGTGTTCACTTTTGAATCTTGGTTAAGGTAGTCCTCAATTTTATAATAGTTTATTTTAGAGACCATTCAAAGTTACAATTGCACTGAAAAAAGTGACTTATGAAAAACTTATGTTTTTCACACTTACGACCTTTGCAGCACCCTCA
>NW_015389382.1:0-29567 GCF_001527695.2 Protobothrops mucrosquamatus
GAAAGAAGTCTCACAAGGAGGCTTCGACTGTGTAGTGCCCTTAGTGTTAAGGTGGTAGTGAAAGAAGTCTCACAAGGAGACTTCGACTGTGTAGTGCCCTTTAGCGTTAAGGTGGGAAGTTCAAGTTCAAGGGCTGAGATAAGGTTCCCGGTTGAGAGCTTGCTTGACGCCTGGGACAGGAATCAGCTACCTGTCCAGGCCGGGATGAAAAAGAAATGGTTAAAAGAGTTATGCAAAAAAAAAAATAGACTTTGCTTAGGGCTTTGCTGGAAAACCAATTTGGCTAAATAAAGGTACTTAAAAGGGAAAATAAGAAATAGTGATTCTCTCTCTCTCGTCTCTCTCTCTCTTCTCTATGCAACCACGTGGTATGTTTAAGATCTGTGCCTTCCCTAATTTGAACTATCTGAAACTTATGGTGGGAATGACTAGGATGTGTAAATCTAAGACTTCTGTTCTCTTGTTTTTGTGTATATGTTTGTCAAAGTCTGTGTGTGAGAAGTAAATGTGACTGTTAACTGTTTCAAATCCAAAGAAAAAAAAAGAATTTTAAATTCTGCTAGAAATTCTGCTTAAAATAAGCCACAAAAAGGAAATACCTCACTCTGTCTGGCCAACAAACAGAGTGAAGAAAAAAAATGTGTTTGTTTGTTTGTTTGTTTTTCTTCCTCCTTTCTCTCTCTGTACTCTTAAGAAAAGCCCAAAGTTAGCAGGAGGAATGTTTAAGTTCATCTGCTAGAAAGATTTTATTCTTGCATTTAAAATATATAGTAAAGTTGGAAGGGACCTTGGAGGTCATCTAGTCCAACCCCCTGCTCAGGCAGGAAACCATATACGAACTTTATCAAATGCCTTACTGAAATCCAAGAAAATTATATCCACAGCATTCCTAAAGCCCACTAATTTTGTAATTGAGTCAAAGAATGCAGTAAGATGTGTCTAGCATGATCTGTTTTTAACAAACCCATGTTGGCTTTTGGTAATGACTTTGTTTGCCTCTAGGTGTTCGCTGATTCTTGTTTGATTATCTTTTCCAGAATCTTCCCAGGTATTGAGATCAGGATAATGGGTTAGTAGTTTTCTGGATCTATTCTTTTTCCCTTTTTTTGAAGAGGGGAACTATATCAGCTCTTTTCCAGTCCTCTGGTAGTTCCCCTGTGCTCCAGGATCTTTGAAAAATATAGTTCAGTGGTTCTGAGATCACATCTACCAGTTCCTTGAGGACTTTGGGTGTAATCCATCTGGTCCTGGTGATTNAGAAACCGAAAAGGAATGGAAATGGAGAAGAGATATTGAAGCTATATAAAATTGAATAAGAACGTTCAAAGTAACATTAGATTAGTACTGCCTATAAAGGTGATATCAATAGAACAATTAAAAACCCTTATTAAAATCAAATCAGTGATCAATAATTAGCAATGGCAGCCAACAAGATAGGAATCATCAATCAGAATAAGCAGTTAATAGGAGTGTCTATTTAATCTGAGAAAGCCTGCCCTTATGATCAATCAGGCAAGGTGTAATGTAAAGAGAAGTCTCAGCTTTGAATGTGATACAAATCCACCTGAATCATCTTTAAAGTGCTACTTGACTTGGTTCCAGACTACTTTGTTCTATCTTTTTTAAATATGACCAAACCAGTCCATAGTAGTGCTATTCTTGATCATACTACAATGGAATTGGGAGGGGGAGGGAATAACCTCTAGAAGCAAAATCTCTTCATACATTGTGAGAGTCTCCTGGAATCCTCCATGACTGCTAAAACCATATCTGCTAGTTACTAATCAAGTCATCTGAGACGATGCCCTACTAGGACATGGAAGAATATTTGCATGATGAAATAGGACCTTAGAAACTCTGACATTTATTTGAGGGGATCCCCTATCCTTACCACTTTCTATAGAGGGATGATTGAGAGCATCCTGTCATATTGCATTACAATCTGGTTTGGAAGCATCACTGCTGTAGACAGGAAGGCAGTGCAGAAGTGGTGAGGATGGCAGAAAAGATTATTGGTAGTTCAGTCCCTTCTATCCAGGACATAACATATATAGGCATTGCTTGAGCAGGGTCCACAGGATTGTCTGGGACGCTACACATTCTTTTCACAACCTGTTTTCCTTGTTGCCTTCTGGGAGGAGGCTTCACGGTATCCGAAGCAGAATATCCAGATCCAGTCAGTTTTGTTCCATACAGTATTATCGTTGTGAACTATCAAGCTTCCTCTTTCTGCTATATATTCAAGATGGACAGTGATTAATATTTATATGCATTTAGGTGTAAAGGTGTAGGTACATACATATGTTGTATATAGCATGTTTAATTATGCGTTATGTATGTATATACTTTTGAGAGCAGGCAACAATTTCATTTTTAATGTGCGCCACTGTGCCCACAGTAAAAAATGACAATAAAGCTAATCTTGTCTTGTCCTGTCTTATCCTGTCTCGCCTCGTCTCGTCTCGTCTCGTCTCATCTCATCTCATCTCATCTCATCTCATCTCATCTCATCTCATCTCATCTCATCATCTCATCTCATCTCATCTCATCTCATCATCTCGTCCCGTCCCGTCCTGTCCCGTCCCATCCCATCCCATCCCATCCCATCCCATCTTATTCCGTCCTATCCCGTTTTATCCCATCTTATCCCGTCCTGTCCTGTCCTGTCCTGTCCTGTCCTGTCCTGTCCTATCCTATCCTATCCTATCCTATCCTATCCTATCCTATCCTATCTATCCTATCCTATCCTCACCTTAGCATCCTTAATCCAGAGCAAGGGAGCAACTTTTTGCATTTGGGTGGCCTTCTTTTTTGAGATAAGACAAAAACTCTGGAATTTTTGATTCTGGAAATGCTTTAAGAAATCTGCATGAAGAATTGCAAATCCAGGACAGTCATATTTTCCCCCTTCCCCTCTTCTTTAATAGTTTGAATTGTCTTTCGGAGATACATCCCTTATATCTCCTGTATAAATACACACATTTTTAACCAGAATAATTCGAAGATGGTTCCTTTTCTTTTCATGCATTCTTCAGAACTTACTGGGTGAAACTCCCTGAGGGAAAGTCAAAGAAAGATTACAGCTGTCAGAAGCAGTGGCCTGTTCAGCGCAAAATGTATTACTTTTCAGATGAGCTGTCATTGGTATTCTTTTTGTGGCAATAATTTGTGTGGATTTTTTATTAAGTAGGTAGCCTTAACTGAGGTGATGGCTGTGCCTTCAGATGTCTGATGTGAAGTGTTATACTGAACCTTAGTTGGTTATTGGGAAAGGAGAAAGATTTACAAGTATTTTCCTCATAAATTCCGTCATGTTAAAGCATGTTGGAATGTTCTTCTCTTCTTTTTCTTTTTTTTAAGGAGGAATGGTGGCAGTCTTGCACCAACTAATTTCAAAAGCACTGACTGGATGCTTGATGACACTGATTAGGTGCAATTGCCATTATGTTAATTATTTTTAATTACTCGGTGCTGTGATTGATTAGATATTTGACCACAGTACATTCCAAGCAAGACTTTGTGATGTCTTAAAAGCAATACCCTGATCTTTATCTCTCTTTGTTTTAGTAATATTCGTATCACTATTCCTCCCCCTCCATGGGCTAGGGATGATTTTTTTGAAAAAAAAAATATACAGGATTTTTTTTTCAAATGGCAAACTGATGTTCAGTGTTTGAATTTAAAAGAATGTAACAGGAAATGTCTCATTTCTTAAGACATGACAACCACAAGAAACAATGTGCTTTTAAAATTCAAAGCTTATCTTTGACATAGAAAAAGCACAAGCCAGGAAGAGTTGTATCACTTAATGAAAAGATATTAAAGAAGACAGCTGGCAACTGGCAGTATGCAGGATACTGTGTATTGTGTACTGTGGTGGTGGTAAATCTGTAGTTTAAAGATAGATGCATGATTGTTCTAGGGTCAGAATGGAAACAGAAAAAAAATGTCTTCCTTCCTTCCTTCCTTCCTTCCTTCCTTCCTTCCTTCCTTCCTTCCTTCCTTCCTTCCTTCCTTCCTTCCTTCCTTCCTTCCTTCCTTCCTTCCTTTCTTTCTTTCTTTCTTTCTTTCTTTCTTTCTTTCTTTCTTTCTTTCTTTCTTACCTGCCCATCTCACCACAAGTGACACTGGGTGGTGTTCAACAAAGGTGAAACAAAGCGAAGGTAAATATATAAAACCACTTATAATTATTAATTATAAAACATTTAAAAACTATAGAAAACAGAATAAACAAGGAAACAACAGGTGAAGAGACATGAATAATAACCAAACTATCTTACAATTTCAGTCATCCTCTGGGGTCCCCAGGCTTCCTGTCATAAACAGGTCTTAAGAGACCACCGGAAGCTCAGAAGTAAAGATGATGTTAGGTTGAGTGAAAGAAACCATCCCATAACGTCTATGATCCAGGGGAGGGCATGTACCTGAAATAACTTTTTAAAATAATGATGGCTTATTTTCCCTACTGTATAACCCACACATTTAAATTTTTCTAAGTTTAAATACAGGGATAAATGTGACTCGGTACTCATTTACTCTGAAGTTGGCCCTGCTGAGTTTAATGAATCTTACTGTCATACACATGTCCTGTGGATGACAGCAAAATTGTCATGTAGTTAGATCACAATTCCAGAATCCTCAGCTTCTCTCTGCAGACTTCATCACTGGGAACAGTAATATAAGAAATTGCTCCTAAAATGCTCCAAAAAACCCCAACTGTGACAATGTTTTAGCAACATTCCAATTCAGTAAATTGAATTTGATGAACTATTGTCTTCTTTAGATGATAAAGAGATCTTGATTAAACAAATTATTATTTAGCTGAAATCAACTCAATTATTAGTGCTGACTTCATTAATTAAAAAAGCATTTATCTCTAGCTTTTAGGACATCTTCCAAGAAAGAAGATCTTTGAAGGAGTACTTTAGTCAAGGACTGAGTAAAATTTACATTCAAAGCAAATTTCCAAACTCACTCTGTCTTGCTAGGATTTAATATTAGCTTGTTTTTCCTTATAAGCTGAAAATTGGAAACAAATGCTATAAATATTTGAGTGCAGGAAAAAATGGGTGGAGAGGAAGTGAGATATGCTGTGAGAAACCTGAAAATGGGAAGCTGTAGATATAGAGAAAAGAGAGATTGGAGAGATGTTAAAATATGGATGTGATTTTCTTCTAATGTGACTGTGTGACTTTTTAAGATGTATGTGAAATTTCACCTTGTCTTGATGATTAGGTAAGAGTCAGCACCTCTATATTCTTCTTAGTCTGTGAAAATCAATGGCTTAGTATCATCGTGCTTGACAAGGAAAAAAGAGTGAATGATTACAAGGCATACAGAAATGACAAAAAACAAATAAACACACCTAGACCCAGTGGATGAATTAATGTACCTTGGCAGAATGTTTGCTAAAGATGATAAAGTGGACGGAGAAAATTTAAGATTTACCAGTACAGACAGAAAATATCACAGACATCCATGCAAAGTGGATGCCAAAATAGTTGAGAGTCTCAAAATATTTATATATGATACTCTGTTGTACAGTTTCTCTTTAATTTTGTTCTGTTTATATTATTTGTATTGTTAGCCACTCAGAGCCATTCAGCTGAGGTGGGCTAAAAATAAATAAAATGACAGAAGGTGTTCTGTCTTTTTGAGTCTGGATTAAGATGCTACGTGCAAATACTGTACATAAGGAGTGGAGCTTGTATTGCAACATGTTTCATCATTTGAACCCTGGTTCAGAGGCCTGGTGATGCAGTGATTAAAATGCAGTATTGCAGGCAAACTCTGCCCACAGCCTAGAATTAAATCCTGATGGGACTAGTTTAACTCAGCTTTCCATACTTTCAAGGTCGGTAAAAACTGAGGACCCAGATTGTTGGGGGCAATATGTAAATATTGCTTCTACATTGTAATCACCCAGAAAGTGCTGTGAAGCACTATGGGGCAGTATATAAGCCTAAATGCTATTGCTATTTTTTGTTTTTAGAGCATATAAGAGCATGCTTCTGCCCACTTTGTTACATGGAAGTGAGAATTGAGTATATAAAGGAAAAGATAAAGGTCAGTTGTATCTAGCAGTGTTTCTCAACCTTGACAACTTTAAGATATGTGGATTTCAGCTCTCTGAATTCTGGGAGCTGAAGTCCACATATCTTAAAGTTGCTAAGTAGGTTGAGAAAACACTGATGTACAGTATGAATAAATTGCTTGTCTGAGCACTGTTTATGAGGCTTCTGTCAAGTTTAGCCAATTGATAAGTTGAGAAGTATGAAACAGTGTATAATAGGGGAAGCAAGAATAGATTGTGCAAGGATGGAAAGGTTTAGAGAAATAATGTGAATGATGTTGGTGTAAACAAGATTTAGTTACATTTCTTTTAATTTCATATCTTCATTTCTTTGACTTATTATTTTTTATTCTTTTTGGCCCTTTGCATGTTACATGAATGTATCCATTATTTTACAAGTAATTAATTTTATTTAGTTATGAATTAACTAGTGAAACTACTATTTTGATCTTGGCTTTTGTTTGAAATGTCTTTTTTGGCCCATGTTGATATGTATACACACACCCCGTCATATACAAATGTGTCATGTACACATTAGTACAGAGAATACAAATGAGTGCATAGAAGAGCAACAAAGATGATCAGGGGACTGGAGGCTAAAACATATAAGGAACGGTTGCTGGAATTGGGTATGTCTAGTTTAATGAAGAGAAGGACGAGGGGGGACATGATAGCAGTGTTCCAATATCTCAGGGCTGCCACATAGAAGAGGGAGTCAAGCTATTCTGCAAAGCACCTGAAGGCAGGACAAGAAGCAATGGATGGAAATTAATCAAGGAGAGAAGCAACCTAGAACTAAGGAGAAGTATGGCTATACGCATTCTAGGAAAAGCCATAATGAATGATAAAGAAAAATGAATAACATTCCTAATCTTCAGTGAGGTAAAAACTGGTGCTGGGATAAATCATTTGCCTGAAGTTTTGGCTATTTAATCACCCTATTAAAATAACTGTATTTTGGCATGGATTGCCAGATTGCTAAACTAATGTAATATTTTGGTGGTAAGATTCAGGGATAGATATCAGAGCTAAGATGTATCTTCCTATGGATTATGAAACTTGCAAAGTTTGTGGCTGGGCTGATTTCACAAATACCTATTGGCTTTTAGGTATGTTCTGAACATGAAGAAGTAAGAAGTAAGTAAGTAAATAAGTAAGTTTGGTTGTTATTCACGTCCCTTCATCTGTTGTTTCCTTGTCTATTCTGTTTTCTATAGTTTTTAAATGTTTTTATAATTAATAATTATAAATGGTTTTATATATTTACCTTTGTTTTGTTTCACCTTTGTTGTGAAACAATGTCACTTGTGGTGAGATAGGCAGAAAGAAAGAAAGAAAGAAAGAAAGAAAGAAAGAAAGAAAGAAAGAAAGAAAGAAAGAAAGAAAGAAAGAATCCAAGGCACAAATATAGCAGCTGTCTACAACTCCTATAATCAAAGCAAATATTTTCTCAGTTAAAGTGACTATTGCTATGCAATCTTACTGGATTTATTTACTGTATGTACCTGCCAGTCTTGGTATTCAAGATGGAAACAATAATTTTATTTTCCAAGAAAACAGAATAGGACTTCTTTTTTTAGCTTGGAGAACCTGTTTAGTTTGATAGTACTATCATAACAAATACAATCAGAGAAAAATATGTGTATGTATATGTGCGTAGAACTCAAATGCACACAATTACACTGGTGTAACTGCAAGGACACTACCTCAGACTCATTCAGTGAGAGATGAAAACTCACTCAGAGTAAGTCAAGGCAGACATAAGTAACATATAGAATGAAAAGGGGGTTGAAATAGTTACAAATAGATTGCTATGTAGAGAGATTGACAAGGGAAGGGAAGAGAATAAGGGAAAGAGAGAGGAAAGAAGGAACAGAGGGAAATGAGGGAAGGAAAGAGGAAGGAAAAAAGGAAGGAAGGAAGGAAGGAAGGAGGGAGGGAGGGAGGAAGGAAAGGAAAGAAAAAAAAATGCATCCCACCCAAAGCCACAATTTTTATCTTACATGTCCCTGAATAAATTTCTCCTCTAAGTGTGCACTTGACATCATGAGAAAACTCTTAACTACCCAAAGCTTTCATTCATGGTCTATTCAAAGGACATCTTGACTCTTTCAAGAAATAAGCAAGTAATAGCATTACATAGATAGTCCAGTAATGATTTAAGGAGGATGTACTTTCCCATCATTTGACACACACCCCTTTTTTTTTTGCTCCTTACAAGATGTACCTACTTGGCTGACAGTGCCTCTTGTTTTTTTAATCAGTGTCCTGACTCTCTTCTTTACCCTTGTAGTTACATGGAAGGTTGCAATGTCTTCTTGATGACAGTGACTAGCTTCTGACAGTTTAAGGGAGAATTTTGCTTTTGTGAGAGTCACCTGGCCTCTATTGTGAGTATTTTTCCATTACTGCCTTTCTTTGGGATGAAAGATGTTTCTGCAGCTTCACTCGGTTCCGCTGTCTCTTCAAAGCACAATTCTGTATCTTGAAAGCATTTATTTTCATCAAAGAATCCACTATAAAGCATTTTAATTTGATAGGGACCTTGTATCTATGTCCATCACTTGCAAGTTACTTGTTAAGATTCTGTCTTATTCTTTCAATTTGGTCACACAACAAAATAAAATACTAAACCCACTTTTTTTAACACAGAAAAGAATTCTGGGGTCTCTTCTATAATCTTAGAAGCCAAAATTGTTCTTGGGAACTTGAGGTTTCACTGATTTAAATTTTTTACATTTTGGTGATGTTATGCATGATTTCAATCATTTCTTCAATCTTGCTACCCATTCTTCCTTAAGAATATTTTTAGAGGAAAAAATCCACCTCATAATTACTACAAACAAATCATGAAAGTTGAACAACTCAGTTTTCCAATCCATAGTCATGAGCAGTGTTTCTCAGCCTGAGCAACTTTAAGATTTGTGGACTTCAACTCCCAGAATTCCCCAGCAAACATGTGGCCTAGAAAGCCATAGAATTAATTCAGTAAAGTTTTGGATGTCTGTTTCTCAGGTATCAGCCATCCATATTTTGCAGCAAAACATCATCAAAATATTTTGAGAGAGACTGACTAAATTAATCCCCAATAGTTTTGGTTCAAAAGATCAGGAAGCAGATAATATAAAAGGTCATTGTTTGAAACCATAGAGAACCATTGCCTAGAAGAGTAAGTAACAGGAGACAGACTTTGCTAAATTGCAGGAAGACACTTCATTTTGCAGGATGGCATCAACTTTTGTGATTCTAAATGTACAAATTAGAAAACAGAAACTGTACAGAGAGAGAATAGCTATTGTACAGTACCATTTTTGGAATATATTTTCCTTTTCATTTGCATGCCAAAATATTGGATCAGAACAGATTGAGACTTCAACAGTGTTTTCTTTAGCTTGTCTGTAGAACAAGGCAGCCAAATGTTAATTAGCTCATGCTCAAAGTAAGAATATCATATGTACGTTGTTAAATAGTCTAATAATATCATCTGATTCCCAAAGAAATGCTAAACAGCTCTTCCAGAAGAGGAAACATAAACCTGAGAACAATTTACACACTTATTAACTATTTTAGGGTTGGCGTAGTCTTAGGCAGATACCAGGATGAAATTAGCTTCTTGCTATTTCCACCCTTCATTGTGTAATTCCATCAAATTGGCATTCCGGGTTGACAAAGAAATCCAGGAAAACCATAAAATTCCTCCATGTGATGTATGTTCTTTCTATTTTACCTCCATATTTACATGATACTCAGACCTCAGGTACCCTTGGAGATGATACCAATACTCTTTGTATTTTTGATACCAATAGTTTAGTATTTTTGGTGGAGATCTTGAGAAGACATGAGTTTACCATCTTACGGACCTCTATTTTGGGCTATTAGAACCTAGAACTCCTTGAATGTCCAGATTACTTTTCTTTGTTTTACTTACAGAAATAATAATAGCAATAGAACTTAGACTCACACTTGGAATATTGTATCCAGCTTTGGTCGCCATGATGTAAAAAAGATATTAAGATTCTAGAAATAGTGCAGAGAAGAGCAACAAAGATGATCAGGGCACTGGAGGCTAAAAGATACAAAGGATGGTTGTAGGAATTGGGTATGTCTAGTTTAATGAAGAGAAGGATTAGGAGTGACATGATAGCAGTGTTCCAATATCTAAGGGGCTGCCACAAAGAAAAGGGAGTCAACCTATTCTCCAAAGCACCTGAGGGCAGGACAAGAAGCAATGGATGGAAACTAATCAAGGAGAGAAACAATCTAGAGAACCAACCAACAATCTAGAGAAATTTCCTGACAGTTAGAACAATTAATCAGTGGAACAATCTGCCTCCAGAAGTTGTGGGTGCTCCAACACTGGAAATTTTAAAGAAGAGATTGGACAGCCATTTGTCTGAAATGGAATAGGTTTCTTGTTTGAGCAGGGGTTTGGACTAGAAGACCTCCACAATCCCTTCCAGCTGTGTTATTCTATTATATTGTATACTTACTTTACAGCACTCTAAGTGGATCGAATCCAGTCAGATCGAACTCCAGACTGTGGGCAGAGTTAGTCTGCAATGCTGCATACTAAACATTGCACCACCAGGACTCAGAGGCTAACTGAGGAAACTATGCTATTGTATGAAAATGGAACATCTTTTTCTACAAGCAACACAAAGTTTCTGCGACTTTTTCTTTCAAAATGTAACATATCAGAATTATAGAGTGTTTGGATCTTTTTCAGAGCAGCTGCTTCAACTTGTATGGCATCACAGTTTCCATATATAATAGATGGATTTCCACTTCCTAAATTAAAATACTTCCTTTTTAGCAACTTGATGGAAGCAAAACATCAGTTTTGTTTACAAAGTGAGTTCTGATGGTGGATATTTGAGCAATTAATGTATATGTTTATATTTATTGTGTTTCTTTCATATTGTAATTGCTATTTCAGACACATATATAAACTTCTATACAAATGGAAATACATTACATTTTTGAGAATTAATTACCCCAGAATCCATTTGTATTGTTACCTTCATGGAAAGAAGCATAATATTAATGCTGATAGTAGTCCATCCAAAAATTAAAGAACAGTTTTAAAGTGAATGCCAAAGGGATTTATTAGTTATTGATTAAACAATTAAAAATCACAGATATCTATATCAATGGGTGCAAATTCTAGAAAAATATTGAACTGGACTGGCATTGATTGACTTGAAATTAAAATTGATTTAAAATTGTATTTTCAGTTCAGTGGTCTTTTCAAAGAATGCATTTAACAGGAAGGACATCAGATTTTCTTTGTTGGAAATGTAAACAATTTGAGAGATCATTAAGAGATAATATATTCTGGTCCTGCTGATATCCTTTTGAAAGAATATTTTAATGCAGATAAGTAGTAGTTTACTGATTGAATAGTCTTGTGATCTTAACAATAAAATAAAATGCAGTACAGAGGCTAATTTTGGATTAAAACAGATAGGAATAAATAATGTAGTAAGATACAAATATTTTAATACTAGGAAGTATACTGTATAAGATTCACTTTCTATTATTTTTGTCAATGTACAGTAGTTGAAACTAACCTTTACCCTACCCAATCTCAGTTCAGATAGTGACTTTTAAAAGTTTCAGCAGTGATGTTTCCACACAGTATTATTTTTCTAGAAAGTGTGGCAAAGTAACACATCACAATATAAGGCAATTTCCTTGCCTGATCATCCCAAAGAAGCCTAGGATTGTTTTCTGAGCCAGCTCCATCCCAGTTTAGAACTTTCTGGAACACCAACAAATTCTTTTCAGCTGGAATAGTGACATGAATTAGATGAGTGTTAAAGCCAATATCAGCCTAAAGACTTGGGAAGCTCGATGCATCGGCATAGCCACCTTTTCTGAACCAGAAATCTAGGACAATGTATTACATATCAGACTGTGGTTCTGTATCAAACCAAGTTTATTCCTCCTTTGCAAAAATTCCCCACATAGTTTAAGCAAACTACGCCAGCCTCTCTCAATCTCACCTAGCAATACTTTCTACAAAATGTAGAACAATAATCCTTACTCCAAATGTTACAATTTTGCTGGATAAGTGAATTACTCTTCGCCACTGAACTGCACCCTTCTCAACTCTGCAACTTCCTTAGGAAATATAATGGGATGGTAAAAGAGATCCATGTTATTTAAAAAACATCAGGGAGCAGCAAAAGTCAGCAAATACTTAAACTACCATTAAAATTGGTTACAGATTTGCTATTCAGGGTATGGATCTCATGAGGAAGTGCAGGATTGCTTTGGGACAACCTCATGTTGTATTTAGGATGACCAGAAAGGACTCTCTGAAACCCCTGAAGAACAGTGTCTTTTGGAAACGGATAATTATGACATAATTTCCATCTGTAATTGAATAAGGCTTCTGTAATTAAAGGCAAACATTGCTCCCAGGTGTCTCTGGATTAATAGTACCCTAAACAATGTCAAAACGTATAGATTCTGGGTATTGTAGGTCAAATATGGCTTTTTGTCAATGTACCGTATTGGGTCTCAACATGCAGATTTTCCAATGAGACAGACCAAGATAGGAAGATCATTTAATTAACCATTTATTCAGAACATTCTGATAAAGGGGATTTCTCTCATTCAAAGAGGGAACCAATGTTAAATTCCCTTTTATAGTTAAGATATCAAAGAAAATGCAAGAGAAAAGGTGATTAGACAGAACAAAAGCCACAAAAAAGAGGGCTTAACCTGCTTTTTCATATATATGACAGCAGGACAAGAAACAGTGGTTGGAAATTGACCAAAGAGAGAAGCAACCTGGAATTAAGGAGGAACTTCCTAACAGTGAGGACAATTAACCAGTGGAACAGCTTGCCTTCAGAAATCGTGGGTGCTCCATCACTAGAGGTTTTTAAGAAGAGACTGGACAGTCACTTGTCTGAAATGGTATAGGTTCTCCTGCTTGAGCAGGGGGCTGGACTAGAAGACCTCCAAGGTTGCTTCCAGCTTCTATTCTATTCTATTCTATTCTATTCTATTCTATTCTATTCTATTCTATTCTATTCTATTCTATTCTATTCCTTTGCATAGGAAATAAGTTACATGTAGTCAAACATGTTACATATTTGCATCCTATAATTCCACACGTTCATTAAAATGAAGTCTGATGACAGAAGGGGTGTAAATTTTAAGGTGTTAATCTCTAGGGCTGTGTAAAAGACAGTCTGTTTACCCTGTTCCAGCTGCTGCTACAGCTTTTTACTATTTCTACTTGTAATAATGAACACAGGTATTAAATGCTATTGCATTTGAATAAGACCACCAAGAAGGAAAAATAAATAGATACATTTAGAAGAACAACAAAAGGAAGAAAGGATGAAAAGTCTCTAGAGGTAAGACATAAAGAATCAGGAATATTCAGAACACCCCAGTTAAAAATTAATATTCAGTCCGTGATCATAGAACATTGATTTTCTCTTGTAAACTGAGAGAGAAAGAAAAAAAGAAAAGAAAGAGGAAGAAAGAAAGAAAGAAAGAAAGAAAGAGAAAGAGAAAAGAAGAGAGAAAGAAAGAAAGCATGAGAGAAAGAAAGGAAAAGAAAGAAAGAGGAAAAAAAGAAACAGGAAAGATGTTAAGGAGATCAGCAATTGTTGGAACTGTATATACCCACCTTTCAATCTTTTGCTTTTTACACTTTTTATTGGCATTGTGTTTTTAACAACACAGCTCTGATCCTGTGATCTGCATATTTTTTTCTTTTTCAGTGTAAAGAAATAATGGTGTACCAACTCCACAATAAATGACCTAATAGACTAAGATACTGCAGCACAATCCATCAGAAAGTTGCCCTTTTCAAGCTCCACTGAACTGAATGTATGATTGTGCTCTTTTGCCTTTATAGTTATTTTACCTGAAAATATTGTGGATTTTATTTTTTTGTTCTCGGCTGTATTTTGTCACTGAGGTGGAAAAAGAAATGGGGCAGAGGAACATGTTTTACATGCAAAAGATTCTAAGCATGGTGCTTGGCATCGCTGGGTAAATTTGGACAAAATTCTGTTTTAAATCTGGAAAGCTACTGCAAATGAGAATAGGGTATAGCAAAGGGATCAAAAAATGATTCCATTATAGATACTACTAATTTTTCTGATCAGTAACACTTATAAAATAGGGCAAGTTCCCTGAAATTATTAGAGTTAGGAGGGGAATAATATTTGAGTCTTGATTATGTTACCCATTAAGTCATGTCCGACTCTTAGTGATTTTATGGGCCAAGTCCTTTCACATGATTCAGTCTTGCACTGATTCTTTGAGTTTTTCTGTACTCTGGCTGGTTTCAGCTTTGATGGTGTCCAGCCACTGTATTCTTTGATGACCTGATTTCTTTTTACCACTAACTCCATCACTGGAGGTTTTTAAGAAGAGACCTTTTATTCTTTCAGCTTCTCAGTTCCCTCCTTTTGAGGATCTCAGCAACTCCATAACTTTCTCAGCTTCCCTACCTCTTAATTCTAGTAATTCTTTCACACATTTGTTTTCCAATTTAATCTTCATTCTCTCTGTATTTCTAACACACCAAACATCAGTAGGTTCAGTTAATCATCTTTTCTGCACACATTCGTTCTTCTCTATTGAGTATCCAGCACCTTGTATCTTTGTATCTTGTATCTTTCTTGTATCTTTCACTAATTCTTAGTCTTTTACCATAATGAATATGCTTTTTCTTCATTCTTTTGCCATTTGTATACATGAGTAGATTTATGTAAATCAGCTATTTAAAACAGACATTTTCTTAGCAATACCTAAGATTCGCCATTTCCATTCATTCCTGTGATTCCAAGCAGTTCAATTACTTTCCATTAGTGTAATATTTCATTCCCACCTATATATTAATGTCACATAAGAAAGTAATATTTTAGTAAGACAAAGAAAGAATAGACTTAGTACATCTATGCCATATGCAACATTTTCCTTTACTTTAATACTAAAGAGATAATACCTTCAATTTTGACATATTTTGGCCAGAGTACTACACATACAACCCAATCCTAGTTTTACTATGAGTGTGCTTATATTATTCTGCATCACACTAGGCTATCTGACTTAACATACCATGGTCTGCGTCCTTTCTGGTACGAGATATCTACAGGTGCAAAAAGAAAAGTCAACTTTATTTCTATAAACACTAAACAATTTAGAGTGTGCATTAGATTTGCAGAGTGTGCATTAGCTCAGGTCCTTGTTCCAAAGTTCTCTAAAAAATGACTATGTAGTCTCTAAAACTGTGTGGAAGGAACTTACTTTATCCAAGTCTCCTTGGGATATTTTGCAGGTCTTGGGGTAACATTTTTAACACTCTTCCACTGCAACCTTTTAAGAATGGTAAACTTTGTATTCATCCAATCTGAGTAGGCCATCAGGACCAAAGGTTTATTCTCCCAAGCTTTGAGGTTCATGCTGGAGCCCATCATCAGGGAACTTCTCCCTCTCCAGAATATGTACACTGGGCTGTTCTGCGCATTGTATTGATATGATGTCTGATTGTATGTAGCTTTTGGTTGTTAATGAGGGTGATTATGGCTGGTTATTAAATTGTTAATTGTTGTTTCCTTGTGCTACTGCACCCTTTCTTAGAACAAGCCATGAGTTTCTTCAGGTTTAACAATTCAGATAGAGCAAAAAGTTGATGTCTCTTACTTTATTACTGTCAGTATTCTTCTTAAGAAAGCATCATATACTTGATGCAAATTCTTTTTTTATCTATGGCTGAAAGCAAGATTTTGAATGACAGATATTCTAAAGAAGTGTTGCACAGAAAGGATTGTGCCATCCTTTCAATTTCAGGGAAATTGACTTTTAGCCCAAACAATTTCATGTTAAAATGTCATCTCTCAAGGATGCACCTGGACTGCTCTGAGAGCATTGTCCTATACCCATGGCAATTCTCTGTGATACCTTAATAATAGAAAACTCTGCCAACTGGAAGGTGCTAGAAGTAGATTCGGGCAGCGGTATTTTAGCAAATATTTGAGATATTCAGCAGAGCTGCCTACTTCAAGACCTTACTGTAGTGCAGTTTTATTCACAACATTTCCTTCTCTTATCCCTACAAAGTCTTCTGCCTTTTGGGAGGACAGGATTAAAATCTAGATGATAAAAAGCAAACAGTCTTTCTCTTGTCGGTATATATAAGAAAAAAAAATCAAGTACAGGATATACATGAACTTTCCATTGGTATTTAATCAACAAGTTGATTTTTTCCAGAAGTGATCTTACACAAATTCAAATGTGATGGTATTTTTTGTACCATTTATATTTCTATCTTCTCTGGCAGAAGTACAAATTCTTAAAGTGATTTTTCATATGAACGTGCAACTTAGGGAGCCAAAAATGTATTACTTGTAAGGAGAATTTTGGATATTTTGAAAGAGAATGAAGGTCACAAACCAAAAAAAGCTTGAAATGGAGGCTCAAAGAAAAAAAAAAAGTTGAATTGACTTTCAGAAATAGCTAAACATGCTGGAGCAGGAAAACCACAACTTTGAAATATATTCATAACTAGCTGTACCTGGCCACGCGTTGCTGTGTCTCAGTCTGGTTAAATGGAAAAGAAAGAAAAGAGAAAGCGCACGTTTGTAATATGTTTAATTTCACAATGCTTGTGGGTATGCTTTTACGTCCAACAGATGGCGCTGTTTTTCAAAAAAGCATGTTTTTACCTGTCACAGGTGTGACATCTATATAGTATAGGTATATAAAAACACGCGCATGTTCGAATGCAACGTTGTGTCAAAATTTCAAAGCAATCGGTGAAGAACTTTTGGAGATTTAAGATTTTGAACAAATGAACATTTACATTTTTATTTATATAGATGATCTTGGAGACATGCTTATAGGTTTGGCATGACTAAAGTATATAACATTATGGATATTACGGCAAGAATAGAAAGAGATTTTATTGTGACACTAGGGTTATCAGTCTCTCTCTATGATGAATGCTATATGGTCCATCCCATAACTGTTCAAGAAATGTGAACAAAGTAGAATTTTATGGCTTATTTTATTTATATTATTTGCAAGATTCCCCTTCCTTTAATATTAAGGGGACCTTTGAAGAGTACAAATCCTAAAAGCATCTTTGAGGGAGAAAAATCCTTAAATATTATGGTGATTTGGAAGTGACCAAGAGAAATGGGTGGTGGCCATAAAGAAATTAGGGAAGAGAGGAAGGAAAAATAGAGGGAGAAGAAAATGGCAGAGAGAAACAAGAAGGCAATTATTCAAAGAAAATGTTGCTCTTGTCAGAAAACAAGAATCCATGTGTTAACCTGGGAGACAGAACTATTTTATTAAAACAAAAATTAGTATCCTTTCCAAAACTTATTGATATGTATTTGGGATAATTCATAAAAAAGTGGCTAATTCCCCAGTGGAAATAAAAATAAAATTGTCAGAAATAGGAAAATAATGCATTTAAGTATATAAATACTTGGTTCTGCAGAGATGAATCTGCTTCTAACTCTAACATCAACAGTTGAAATCATAAAAGGACTCTTGACTCTAATAATTGGGATTAAGAAGAATATTTATTATGATTCTAGACTTGCTATTACGGATCTTAAACATCTGTTTTCAATAATTAACAACTACTGATGAAAGCAATGATAGAATTGATGTTGCAAAATAATTCATCCAGAATTGCCTTCAGAGATGAGTCTCAAATAAGTTCATCTGCCATGGATCAGTCAAAATTAAAAGACCCATTGATTAGCAGAAAAATTCAAACTATGAAATCAATTATTATAAAGCACTATACAATTAACTAGTCTGAATTAAAAATATATAATTAAAACAGTAATAATTTATAATTTTTACAGGTTCAAAAGCCCCTTGGTATCACCACCAAGAAAGCTGCATCAAATTTCCATGGACTAAGTTCAATTTGAAGACACTTTATCTTCATGTTCTGCTTACAAAACTGACTTACTTCACCAGAGTTCAGTTTAATTCCCCAATGGTTTCAAAAGTGGTTCTTACCCATCAATTTTCTGAATGAGAAATAGCAAGTAAAAAATCAATCCCTTTTGATTTCTTTATTGTATGTAATGGAGTATGCCTAAGCCCCAGGAATGCCTGTCCCTTGATGTTTCATAGCTTATTGAATTTTTTAATGTAGACTTTTGTTGACAGCCATCTCACATCTAAATAGAAATACATTTCTATAAAGAAAAAGAAACTATATGTATCTAACATTAAGCATGATTATCTACTTCTAAGCAAGCTCATGTAGGATATTCTGTTCATATTAACTGGGTGACAGAGATAATAGGAGATATTTTGCTCCTGGACTAAGAATCAGGATGATTATTCTGTGTATATAAATCTTTTGGACTGGAATTGGATCATGGCTTAAAGCAATTTGCTACGGCAATGTAGTAATTTGAGAATGTGCTGAGTGCTGGCCAATCATCAAAAGTGCCAAGCACTCTTTACATGTCAAGGGGATGTGCATGCTCTGTTGGTCATTAGGTGTTTTCCTCCTTGTCCACATCAGCAATGTCCACATCAATGTCCACTTCATTTTGTCCACATCAGCAGTGATAGACCAGCAGCAATGGGTTTTGCATCAATAAGAGAGAATGCAGGAACACTGCCTACAGAGGTATCACCACATTCTACGAGGAGAATTTCCCCATCATTATGTATACTACCAACCACTGCAACATTGATGACAAACACCTGTGCAGAGGACCAAAGCAAAGATGGCAGGATATAAATTAACACAGACATAAAAATCATCTGGTAGTTTGATCATCTGAAATGGCATTTGTTGATCTGAAAAGTGTAACCATGTACCTGTGGGGAAATGCTAAAAATAATAATAATAAGATTAATTTGAGGTAATATTATCTTAGGGTTCTGGGGTATCTGGGGTTCTGTAACTTTGAGAATCTGCTGCATCAGGCAACCAAAGGATGCCTTATGGTTGCATCAATCCTAAAACACATTTTTTTGGAGGTATACTGATTACTATTACATGTTTTTTGAAATATAAACTTTCCTTAGAAATCTGCCAGCTATTTTAAACTCCATTTGCAAATCCCCTATTATGCAGAGCATGGGAAAATGAAGTTCTTTATGAAGAAAAAGGGCAAAGATTGGGAAAGTAATATACTTGCTAGAGAGGAAGTTGCATCAGATGTGCCAGTGTGTTCATCACCACTGTGATAATCTAAGTATATCTATTAATAGCTCTGGATTCCTGTAAAAGTATAGAAAAGAGGCGCATGGTAGATTCAGTAGTATAAATAAAATATAGATTGAATAATATAAAATTAGCAACAATAAATACATCTGACATGAAACCACGATTCAGGTATGGAACCATGTTCCATGCAAAATCTCAACAACTCTGCACTTTATCCAGTAATGATACAGATAACTTTAGCACAAAGTACAATTTTTTTTGTCAATTATAACCAGCTAAAACATATCACAGTGGGAGACATGTACAAGTATGCATCATCCCCTAAACATATAGTGTACTACCCAGCTGCCATTTTTCTTGTTTCACAAAGCTATTAGAACTCAATATGGATGTGTCCCAAAGTATGTCTGATGCAGTACTAAGAAATTTCATTCAAAACAAATATTCTGAGGTAATTTTATTGTTATTGTTTTAGATAAAAATATTACAATATTCAAGATAAAATTATTAAAGGTAAAAATACATTGTTTGATTTCCCTTCTAAACAATTATACATACAGCACACTTTTTTTAATTTTTCATTTTTTTAAACAAATAGAACTATTAATCTATTAGGCTATCTGTGTTCTCATCTGGCACTTAAGAACAGGTCATGGGTCACCTTCTGGTTCTGCTGATTATTAAATATTATTAATAACTGATATATAATGCTGCTGTATAGGTGCATCTTGTAAACAAACAGTATAGCTTTGTGGTATCACAACAGTAGGATGTGCTTTGACCCACTAAAACCATATTTCTGCCAATTAAACAAATGCTTTTGTCTTTTCAGTTCAATAACATGGTTTGATCCATCTGGAAGTGAGCAGTGTGAAGGTGCCATACAACTGAGGTCTGTAAACACTTAAGTCAGGACAACAGCAACAAAAAAAACCTTAGATGTGGACAAATTGTAATTGTTACAGAATTTCACATTTTGTTGGGATGTCCTAAACAGTTCAAGATTATAACTGTTCCTGATTAACAATTTTTTCATCAGCATGAGTTGATTCTATGGCTTTCTATCTGACAGTGACAATTCAGACTTAAATACCTTTTTTTTGTAAATCATAAGTTTCCAGTTACACATTCCATATTGTTGAGTCAACCCAGACAGGTTCCACTTGAAATAGATCCCACAGACTTTACTATCGCTTATCCCCATATCAGTGTTACTTACAGTCATAGCCATTTTTCCTTTGATTGATGGAGTATTTTGAAACCATACTTGACACTTACATCTTCTTGGATAAAGCACACAATTTCTTCTGACTGTGATTAAAAGTTATATTAATGTGATAGATAAAATGAATTTCAGAAATCTTCCTATGAAAATGGAAGAGAATTCTTGAAAGCTAGTCTTGTTTTCTGAAAATATTATTTCAAAATGATTCATACTGCAACTATTGGGAGAAAACTTCCATAGCTGTTAACAGAACAATCCAGTTGTTCTCACAGAATTCCTACATATATCAATTAGTCCAACACATTAACCGTATGCCCAAGATTACCAATCCATGTAGTGGGGTACATCATCGGAAAGAGCTCTGAACGCTTACATTGGAGTCAGGTAACTTCCAGTTTCATGGTGACTATTAATGGCATGACAAGGTAGCATACGCTAAGGATACTGCAGAACGGTTCAAATGAGTCCTTGTATTGCTAACCATTCTCCTTAAGCCAATCAAGCAGCTATACCTTGATTATCAAGTTTGCATCTGACCCAGGCCCTTAAATATCAAGCCAACTTAATGTTGATGGTGGTGGACAAAATTAGCAATGGGAACAGGAAGCTTTTGATTTTGTTTTCTGGCCAAAGCAGTGAGGACAGGAAGAATACCACGACAGGTGGGGAGCCCTGTTGCTTCCTTCATTTTGCTACTTGGTTTCAGCAGGTTCCACTAAACTGTTCTGTCAGCTGTCAGTAGAAAGGGATTACCTTTTCATTTTCTGTGATGGCTTCTGGTATTAACAGTCAGCTGATGCTGAAAAGGAAGGGGTGTGGAGAGAAAAACAAATACAATAACAAAAAAGAAAAAGCTGCAATATGCCAGCTTAGTTCCCCTATATTGCAAGTATATAAGGAAACATTAGTCAGGTAGGATAGGGAGCCTACCAAGTGCCAAGGGAGATACTGAAAGCATAGTGGTGCCCACAGCCACTATGTTAGGGATTCTACTTCAATTGCCCTGAATACACATCAGTTTGTTTTTGTTTGCTATAGAAATCTTCAGCTAGACATTAACTCCACAAAACCATAACATTTCATTTGCCAAACCTTTCACTCTCTGGCAGGGTATCTCTTTATTTCCTGCTTTCTTTTAGTGGAGTAAATTGCAATAATCTTATCACAGCTGATGTCCTTTCATTGGAACAGTTGCATTTTGTTCCCTTGTTTTGAAGGTGGTCTCTGTAGGACATTGTTTATTCAAATGTTATCTTTCTGTGTTTCTATGCCCCTTTTGTGCCGTTTTTTTAGGTTAGAAAGGCGTACGTTTTTGTAAACGCAGTTGCATTTCATAAGGAAATTTTTGACATGGGCAGTGATATAGCACTGTCAAATCTGTGTCAAAATGAAAAGGCGTTTTGAAACCAGTTTTAAAGCTGATTTTTTAAAATAAAAAAACTGTCTTTCTAAACAGGGTGACTTAACCCATTCGTTCATTCATTCATTTATATTTTGCATTTCTAGACAGCTCATCTCCCTCAAGTTATCACTAAATACTTGCTGTTACTGCTAGAAAAATAAATTCGGTGCATGAAACAGTGCCTTTTTAATTTTTTTAAATGATGGGAAACTTGTTTTTCAAAAGGCATTTCTAACTACTGTAGAGTGAAATTACTATTCTTGGGACTATACAATCATTAGTATTATACTTCCAGATAATGCTATTATATTCTAAAATCTTTAAACAAAATGTAAATTTAACTGAAACTCAACTTCATTTTAAAGCAGAAGAGTAATAATTGGGAAATGTAAAAAGCCACAATATTGGAAGCACCCAGTGTTATGGGACAATGATGCTTAACCTATTTTTTTTCCTCATCTGCAAATTCAGTTTCATGCAGCTTTATTCTCATAGACTCAAATTTAATTTGAACCTGTTTTAGACATTTTAAACTAAATCTCACTAACCAGAGAGAATAAGTGATCCAAAATCGAAGCACCAACTAATCTTTCCAGTCCATAATCATTTAATCTGAAGTAACAGGATGCTAAGAGTAGACATTTGCCGGGACAAAATATAATTCTGTTTGAAATGAGGAACCTTCCTTCTCACTTTGCAGTATCAGTAGTGTGTGCATGTAAACAGAATAAAGAAATTGCATGGTTTGAATTAAAGCTTGTGAAACATGTTTCTGCATATCTTTCCTTTTTCTCTTTACAATCTCAATTCTTTTTCATAAGTCTTATGCTTCTGATCCTCCATAACTAAATGCTGTAGCATTGCTGGTTCAGTCTTATCTCCAGTTTTCAAAAGTTGTTTTGAGCATAAGAATGGCCAAGTTAAAAAAGCTTGATTTTAATATGAAAATGTCACCTTACCTTTACATCATAAAGGAATTAGTTGATCATTGGCTTCACTCAATATACCAAATTAATGCACAGTCCCCATGAAGGAATTGCTAATCAGCAAAATACAGCTTTCAATGATACTCCTTTCTGAACAATTTTTTTCTCTTAAAGAATGCTGGTTAAAAGAATAACATATTTTTCTTCTTCTTTGTCCATTCTCAAATGTCCTTATTTAAATTCTTTCCAAACTTATCACTTAGTTGCTGAATTAATCTTGCCAATTCTCCTGTTGCTTGGGATTTCTCTTCAAGAAGCTCATAGCGGAGACTTGAAATGTCTTGCTTAATCTCCTTAAGTTCTCCTATTGGGGAAAATAAAATAAAATAAAATAAAATGAGATTTAATTACCTTGAATGTAAATCAGCGCATTTCAGTTGCTCTTCCTATCTTTATTTCACCTAGCCATGCCTTAACGGCTGCTTCAAAAGGGACAAATGATCACTTGGCTACATTGAACTATTCCCCAGTTCCTTTTAAGCATTTTCTAAAATGTTACTTATTGCAATCTATTGCTCTCTCAGTGCTTCTGAACTCTGAAGCCTAGAAACACTCCTAAATATTATTGACCGAGCTTCCTTCTAACTAGGAGCTTATATGTTGGGTTCAAAAAGCATATCTATTAAATTCCCGTATTGTTATTTGCTATCCATTGATGCTGTAGCAAAAAATTGATAATGGAATTTACAACTTCCATTGTAAGTTGTAAGTTCCCTTGGGGGGTGGGTGGGTAGGGAGAAAGATGCACTTGAGATATTTATATTTAAGATAATTCAATGGTATGCAAAAATTTAAACATTAGCATATTGTATCACTAAACTTTACTGCTCTTGTGAATATGTGGCAGCCCTCCCCCACAAAAACTGCCTCATGCCGTATTGACCATTTGATTGACAACCAAGTAGAAAAGATTCATTTAAAAATCCATGACTGTAAAAGGATTCATTACAGTGCTGTTAAATTTAAAAGCACTTGCCTTCGTTGACTTCATCATTCTCACGATCTACTTGAGCTTTCAGAACATATCGCTTAATTAGCCTCTTCATTATTTTCTGAAAATGGAATTATAATAGGTTTATTGGAATTACGTTGCCTGAGTACATCTACAGCATACAAGGGTCACATTTCAAGACAATTAATTTCTTTGATGTGTTGTGGGTTTCAATGGTCTTACACAAGTTCGCTTGTACTGAAGAACTGTGGCCCAATGATTCAATTGCATATTTATTTGATAAAATGTGTCCATGTTATTTTATGCAAACTATGAAAAGCATTACATGCAAGTCCTCCCACCCCTTGAATAAGTGTTAATTTCTCCCTAGTTGCTACCACATACAATAACTCAGGTAATGTTTGTATTGTTGGTCCATGATAAGGCTAATTCAGTGGTGGAGAAGGTACTTTCTAGGCAAAAATTACCATGTTCACTCCCTAAAATCTCTAGGGGCTGTTGTTTTAGAAACTTTAAAATTCATCCAGGTAGTGTAATGTAATGAACAACAACAATAATTTAGCCCTAGAAAAGTCAGCTCTATGAAATCTTGGAGCATTGTCTAACACTCTTACTAATCACAGTACTGAACTTTATATAACTTTCTTATTTTACTATATTTAGAAGCTTCTGGCTGTGGGCTATTTTAGCATTGCCACCAAGTAGTTGCTCTGTCATTAACTATTAACTACAGGGTTAGAAACAATAGGGAATAATTGGGAATTTCTCTACAAATGTCAGAAAATGATTTATTTCCATGTAACTTATATTCAGGACTTTGCTATTGTGTACATGTTTGCTAAACAAATAAACAAATAACCCCATAGTATAATCACTGCACAGATAATCCTCACAACCACAATCGAGCCCCAAATTTCCATTGCTAAGATGTTAAGTGAGTTTTTCCCCATTTTACAACCTTTCTTGCCATAGCTGTTAATTGAATCACTGCAATTGCTTAGTTAGTAACAGGCTTGTTAAGTGAATCTGGCTTCCCCATTGACTTTGCTTGTCAGAAGGTCACAAAAGGGAATCACATAACCCCCGGGTCACTGCGACCGTTATAAATATGAACCAGTTGCCAGTTTTGATCACGTGACCATGGGGATGCTGCAATGGTCATAAGTGTGAAAAACGGTCATAAGTAATTTTATTTCAGTGCCGTTGTAACTTTGAATAGTCACTAAATGAATCATGGTAATTTGAGGACTACATGTAAATCCATCTGGATAACTAATAGAAAATTATCATGATCTAGAAAATCTGTGATGTTTTCTTGAAGGCTTACGTTCATGACTTTCAATTTTTTTTTTTGTGCTGAACTGACCTCTCTGATTTGAATAAGACTATGCAGTTTTGGTGTGTTCTTTCAGTTAATGGCCTTGGATATGGATTAAATGATATAAAAGAAAGGGTGAGATCCTGTATTGGAAATCACAGAAAAAGTTTATCTTTGGGCTATAGATTTTCAGTATGAGTTTATCAAAGGAGGAAGAACAAGAATGTAGGTTTCTCCCAAATGATGACATCCTCTTGAACAATTTAATTATTCTGACTTTTTAAGATTACTAAAGTATGAAAAATTGTAATGGGAAAAAGTAGGAAACAATTAAGAGAAAAGCCAAATGTGGATAAAAATGACTTTGGAAACAAATAGCAGAGATCTATTTATTTATTCTTTATGTTGTTCTGTACGTCAGTTTAAGAGAATTTTTTTTATTTAAAGAATAAAAGCTCTGTCCTCTATTTTTGGATATACTGACCTTCTTCATACATGCTGAATCTCTAAAAGGCCAAAAAAAGGGCTATTCGGCACTAGACTCCTGCTTGCTTATGATACAATTAACATTATAAAGAGTGACAAAATTAATAAGATATACAATTCTAAAAACTGATTTAAGAATCTAGTAGACTAAAGCTACCACACAATGTGAGGAGAAGAAAAGGCCTATTTTTTGCAGAAAGGAGGAATCTCCAGCCTATAGGATACAGTTGATTCCCCAACTTGTTTCATCCTAACCTGTAGAATCTTGAGTAAGAACCCAAACATTCAAAAATTTCAAACAATTGCCATTAGATAGAAATAAATGCTACATTATAGGGCAAGGAAAGAGATAGGATTGCTGCTGCCTCCTCCAAAAATCCAAATTCTAGCACTCTACTCAGTGCTTCAAAGGAAGCAAAAGAGTCATATGATAATGGAGTTCAGACACCTGTACTCCAGACAAGCTCTGTTTCCCTATGAGAACCTAACATTATTGAGTGGCCCAAACAGTGTCAGGCTTATTTCCTCTCTAACTAATTATTATCAAAGCCTGCTCTTGCATTTCAAGATTCTGAAGATAGGATTTTTCTGTATTCTTTTTCATCAAAGAAGGGGCATCCATGAAAAAATAGTTAGTGAATTCAATCTTGACATAGCTTTTTCCTCTCACCCTCCCCTTTCCCCCCCAAAAAAATGATCAGTGGGATAAACTAAACAAGTTCTTTTCCATTCTTGCTCATGGACCTTTTCTGCAACATTGAATTTGCATTATAATGTATTAGTTTTAATCAGTGTTTCCCCTCAGAGTAAATGAGAATAACAAGGGAATCCTTTCTAAGAAGAAAACAATCTTAGTTTAGGCAAAAGTACATAGATATAAGTAATAACTATGATACTGACTAGGAAAAATGCAAGCAAAACTTGGATATATAATGCAATGTACACATTAGTAATTTCACTATGAGTGTGTCTGGGTGTCTGTGTCTGTGTGTGTATGTATGTATGTATGTATGTATGTGAAATATACAGTATATGCAACAAGGCATATTTGCATTTACAAGACATATTTGCATTTACTTCCAGAAGCATTCATTAGGTATAGTGCACATACTATATGCTGAAGATGGTTATGGTGGTGGAATAATCCATTGGGAAGTAGTGTTGCCACCTGAGAAAACATAAATGGAGGAACATATTTTAGGAAAGCAGGGAAATAGTTGTGTCCCAAAAGAAGATACTAATTATGAAGTGGAAGAAAAAAAAAAGCAAGGAATGACCATGCCAAAAAAGCAAAATGCCACTACCTCATGTGCCATGCCTATCTGTCTGTCTGTCTGTCTGTCTGTCTGTCTGTCTGTCTGTATTTGTGCACCATCCAACTCCCAAAAGTCTCTGGGTGATTTTATTGATGTGTGTGTGTGATAACTAACCCTGACGTACACCAATATTCTTTACTATTTACCTCTTCAGCTACTCCTACTCTTGCAAGACAACCTTACGTCTACCATATCCCCAATCCACATTATACACTGCTTTTTGTGATTTAGGCTTTCACTTCTCTAAGGATCTCATCAATACCCTCCATACACAATTATCTGGATCTCCCCCTTCTGCTCCATTCACTTGCCTAGTTTTGTTCACATGTTTTGTGATGTGATCTTCATTGATTCTTTCTACTGTATATGACTGAATAATTTCAATGTACTTCTTTCAAGGTGGTAATTCTTGTTTATATTCAAACCACATTCATTCAATGTCTGTGTCCTGTCCTGTCTTGTTTAATCTCACACGCTTCTTGAAACCCCCATTCCAACTGCTTTAGGATAAAAGAAAAATAATGTATATGTAGAGAAAAATATGGTTCAACGGACTGTAGCCAAAGAGAACAAGGAACAGTTAAGCTTATAAGAGGCAGAGAAATGCAGATTAATTTTCATAGGAATTAAATTTTGGAAATGAATGAAGAGAGCAGAACAAGAAGCTTCTAACAGAGTTAATGGGATGAAAAATGAATGTGATGAGATAAATTTGAAATGGAATGAATGGAATGCTGAAAGGAATTTTCTTAGGGATCCATATGGGATTTGTGGTTTGATATAATCCCTGGTTATATCAAAGAGTAGAACTGAACAGAACAGTAGAATTGAAAAGAATGCAATAAATGTTTCTGTCCAAGAAAAAAAAAATGATAAAAAGAAGCCTGAGAATTTTGGAAAATAGTAAGTCTCACATTACAACTGACAAAACTGAAGAAATGTTAAACATATAATAGATGTTTGTTTATAGAATGTTTGTGACTTGTTTAATGTTTGTGTTAAGACTACATCCAAAGCTTATGATTGTTAAAATGCTTATATTATCCCTCTTATCAAAAGTGAGGTACCAAGAGGGAAGGTGAATACTATAAGGAGATTAAGTGTTCCAGAAAAAAAATATTTGGCAGAATTATGATAAAAAAGGCATAAGGGATGACTATGAACAAAATTAGGTAGCTGCAGTTTTGTCTGGGGGCAGTGGATGAGAATGCCAGATTTTTTGTTCTTTCCAGTAGGTTATTGAGAATTATATAATAAGAAATTATTATTGTATGCTTGTTTATTTAAAGAAAGACTTGAATTATGAACATTTTGTGAGAATCCAGAGTTGAAGATTAGTTGGAAGTAAATGGAAGCTGATTGGTTCTACAGTTAGCAAGGAGTAAGACTAATACATGTGACATTCCTCCTTGGCTTACTAATGTATGAAAAGTCAAGGTTAGCTGCATTTTACAGGGATGAATGATTGCAAGTTAAGTGCAGTTACAATGGAGTACTTAAGTGAATGAATTAGGAAGAAGGGGAAGACTGAGAAAATTATGGTTCTTGGAGAGGAGATGCTGAAAAAAGAGGTTAGAAATTAACAAAGGCAATGTGTGAAATAGTATATGGGGAAAGTGGGTGTTAGGGTGGCTTATAAGGATAGAAGGATATAGAGAGTTACAACTAATGCTGTTGGTGTAAACTAAATATTTTCCTCCCCTTATCTTATGTATTTAATTCTTTTTTTCTTACTATGTATTATTCCTTTCTGAATTTTGTAAAATGTTGCCTAATTGAAAGAGAATAGTAAGATAATAAGTATCTTATAAGTATAATAAGCAGTGGTTCTCCTCCTACCTCTCCGACCGGTCGCAATCGGTGTTGGCAGGGGGGCAGAGGTCGACCGCGAGGCAACTCACCTGTGGAGTTCCGCAGGGGTCGGTCCTCTCGCCCATGCTGTTTAATATCTATATGAAGCCACTGGGTGAGATCATCCGTGGGTTTGGAGTGGATTTCCATCAGTACGCTGATGATACACAGCTGTACATTTCCACCCCAGATCACCCCAACGATGCCGTGGAAATAATGTCCCGGTGTCTGGAAGCTGTGCGGGTCTGGATGGGGAGGAACGGGCTCCAGCTCAACCCATCCAAGACCGAGTGGCTGTGGTTCTCGGTGCCTCGTTTCAGCCAGTTTATTCATCTTTGGCCATTGGGGGCGAAACACTGGCCCCGGTGGAAAGGGCACGCAACTTGGGCGTCCTCCTGGATACCCGGCTGTCGTTAAACGATCATATGACGGCCGTGGCCAGGGGGGCTTTTTATCAGATACGTCTGATACGCCAGTTGCGCCCTTTCCTGGATCGTGACGCCTTGCGCACACTCACTCAGGCCCTTGTCATCTCACGCCTAGACTATTGCAATGCCATCTACATGGGGCTCCCCTTGGGGAGCATCCGGAGGCTCCAGTTGATCCAGAATGCGGCTGCGCAGGGGATTTTTGGGGCTCCTAGGAGCACCCATGTGACACCTCTCCTGCGCGGGCTGCACTGGTTGCCTGTGGCCTTCCGGGTGCGCTTCAAGGTGCTGGTGACCATCTTTAGAGCGCTCCATGGCAGTGGACCAGGTTATCTGCAGGA